>NC_064820.1:53812954-54115984 GCF_024166365.1 Elephas maximus indicus
AATGCCATTTGAGGTTTCTCTGTGTTTCTCATTCAAGATCAGGAATTCTCAGCTCCAGTTGAAGAATGTAAACCCAGCTCCTAGGGATGAAAATTAGAATGTGGGAGAGGGTTAATTTTAAAGACATAATAAAAAGTTTAACATAATTTCATGTTTAGAAAAACTATTTTAATATGAAATTATGTTAGAATTTTTATTTTATGAAAAAGTTTACTTTTTATGGAAATTTATTTTCAAAAGATAAAATACAGAGAGTTCCTACATTCTGAGCATGCTTCTTAAATCAGATCTGAGCAAATTATTTCCCCATCTAAACCTTCAATATCTCCCCACTTTCTGGGATATGAAGTCCAGTTCCTAAATTGTGTAGACAGTACTTTTTACCTTTGTAAATTTTTTTTACTCCTTTTAGTTCCTAGTTCAAACTCTAATTTGTATCAAACCAAACTTATTTTGCTTTTTGAAACACCCAATGTCACATTTTTCCTCTGCTCTTCCAACATGTTGCATAACCTCAAAGCCGCTCCTAAGTCTCCTGCCCCTAATCTATATAAACGTACACACGCATGCGAACACACCTTTGTTATCTAATTCCTCTTTTAAATCCATACGTGGCTGTCACTTTCTTGTAAGAACTATTCCTTGACACACCGTGTCCAGATCAAATGTCCTATCTCTGTGTTCCTGAGCCTCCTGTCGTACTTCTCCCCTGGCACTTAGCACACTCGAATGAGATTGTGTGCAGCACTAGAATGGAAGCTTTGTGCAAGCTTTTTTCTTTCTTGTTTTCCTTGTATTCCTAGCACTGAGCGCTGAGCCAGGCACGTAATATGTTTTCAATAAGGAAGTGTTAAATGTTAAGTGGAACTAAAATTAATTAAGTCAATTAAAATTAAATAGGCTGCTGGAGAGCTACCCAGAATATTTTTATTTCGATCAAAAGGGGAGTTGTGTTTTTGTTTGTTTGTATTGTTTTTAAGGTCAATAAACACCTGTGCTCCAGTCTTCCTAGCTTCTCAATGCCTTTCTTCTGTGACAGAATTCATTTTATGTTTCGACTAGAACTTTTTACTTACAAGATTTAGCTTAAGACAGATGTCAAAAAATCCTATGGTTACCCAACAATTACCAATCTGGTATTTCATCATTGACCTCCTTCAAATCTTAAGAAGCCTTTCTTTTCTTAAATAAAAGTCTCTTCTACTCCAAAATACCTTTTAAATTAATCTACAATTTGTTTATGTACTTAACATTGCAGGACTTCTTACTATTCACAGCATTCTATCAAAATTACTTTCTCTTAATAAAGTGTTTTGTTCTAAAAATAGAATTAGTAACTAATCATTGATAGAAATTTTGAAATACAGAGAAATATAAGAAAACAGAGATCACACATAATCCTAATATCCAGAGATTGCCACGGGTTATATTTGGTTAAACTTATTTTCTATTGATTTTCTGTCAAATATTTTTACACACATAAGATCATAATGATCAAAAATAAATTAAATCCTACATTTTTAAAATAGTTTTATATCGTAAGCACCATCCCATACCATTATGCCAGTATCTCTGTACACATAATTTTAAATGACTTACTTGAGCATATCACAATTAACTTCCCCGTTTCCCTGTTAGTGAATATTTAGAGTTCTTTATGCTATGATGGAGCCCTGGTGGTGCAGTTGTTTAAAGCTACAGCTGTTAACCAATAGGTCAGAAGTTCAAATCCACCAGCCACTCCTTGAAAACCCTATGGGGTAGTTCTGCTTTCAAGGATCCCCTGTGCCACTGTACTTAGGTGAGAGTTTTTCTTCTTTCCTTGTTGATGTAACGTGCAATACAGTGGTTGTTTCAGTACAATGACATTATTTAGGGAACTGCCCTATAATTGCACAAATAACATAATTGAGAATTTGGGGGAAAGAACCATGGCTTCCTCTGCCTTATATGTTGCTGATAAATAGTCGTGACTCATGGAATGATAATGAGTCATGTAATTGGCCTAAAGCCCTTCCCCTCAAAAACAGTGAAATGGCAAGTTTAAAATTACTGGCAGAGGAAGATGTGGTGGCTCTGTAGATTTAAAAGGGTAGGAGTGCCTTCTGCAGTAGTTGCCTGAGAATCGATCATTCCAGAAGCATAAAAGGTATAATAACTGCATAGCAGTAACTTGGCATGGCAATAATACCCATAACAATGTTAAACTAAATAGGTTTCAGAGTTCCAAAGGTATGCAGACATAGGGACAGGTTTTCCCACAACCTTCTGAATTATAGGAAAACCCATTGAAGCTTTGCTACAATGAACTTTACTAGATGGACATATTCTTGGCAAAAAGGTCAGTAACATGTCTGTTAAGGAAAGTCATTTATGCCAACAATTTGCTTCCAGTATTGATGAGAGAGAAAAAGTCAAATAACTGGATTAAATGGCTTTTGCAGTTTGACCTCCCGGAAAAGGATGAAAAGAAATCCAAGAGCTCTAAATGCTCAATTATAAAGTGCTTTCACAATGAAATGCCATTCCTCAGTCTGAGATACTGTAGTCCCATTAAAGATGAGACAAATAATTTTCACATTACGGCTACATTTATTATGATTTTCTGTTTCAGAGATATTGCGTTTCCTCATCTATAAAAGGCATTCCTAAAAGGACAAGAACTCTAGCTTCCTTCAAAGAGTTAAGATAAGAATTCAAGGGCTCTATTTCTTTATCAGGAAACTACGGCTGCTAACCAAAAGATCTGCAGTTCGAATCTGCCAGACGCTCCTTGGAAACCATATGAGACAGTTCTACTCTGTCCTATAGGGTCTCTGTGTGTCAGAATTAACTCCAAGGCAATGGGTATTTCTTTATTAAAGAAAACAATGCATATAATAGGAAGAACTTTAGTCCTAGATTTAAGCTTGAGGATTTTTCATTCTAGTAGCATGGATGGGAAAGTCTCTGACTATAGTTAGGATACAATGAGGGAGGAGAAGAAAGGAAACATAGGTAAGAATGCAGGAGAGAAGGGGGACATATCCTGGGGGAGTACTAACAGCCCTAGTTTGGAAAATAGGTGCCTCTGAGGATGGCCTTGATGTACCAGGGCTGGGGATTGTCACAGACCAAGTGAGTGCTGACTTCAGTTTCCATAGCAGATGGCCAAACAGAAAGGTGGGTTTCTAAGAGGACGATCCCAGGCCTTTACCCACATTCTCTGCGTACCTGGGATCACAGATGGCAGTGCCAGCTGGCACATGAAATAAATGAAGTTTATGTGCTTTATTTACTCTCATAAATGATGGAGAGCAAAGTCCATCTCCATATATATATACAGTTAATTTTCCATGCTTTAATATTTCACTTGACTACAATGATATTCATTCAACTATTGGGACAATAATATCTTTGATTCAAGTCAAGAGTCTGGAATACAAGAGGTTAGCCTTTCCTGCAATCCTATGTAGATTTAGATGAAATTAAATCATTTTGTTTTTTTAAGTAAAAAATTTCAAACCCTTCTTCAATTTAATTCCATTATTTTAATTAGTTTTCTAAAATTCCCTCAAAATATACTCTTCATTCTGGTTAGGTGTCTTCACTATCTCATAACTATGGTCTTGTTTAAAACCATGCCATTATTTCTATTGTTCTTTCTATGTCCAGCAATTTCTTTTCTCCTCTACCTTTTCCTTCTGTCTATTCCAATGTTATATGTCCTTCCGTGGTTGGGTACAGAGGTCCTTGGGTGGCACAAGTGGTGTGCACTCAACTACTAACCTGAAGGTTGGTGGTTCAAACTCACCCAGTGGCACACCCACAGAGGAAAGGCCTCGCAATCTTCTTCATAAAAAATTATAGCTAAGAAAACACTGTGGAGTAATTCTACCCTGTAACACACACAGGGTTGCTATGAGTTGCAATCTACTCAATGGCAAAGGGTTTGTTTTTTTTGTTACATTTTTGGTACAATGCCTCTTCTAAAAAAAAAAAGAAAAGAAAAGCTAAAAAACTTGAGCTTTTGTGCATTGATTATCTCGGCTACATAACTTAGCACTTAATTTTCACTCATTGTCTTCTGTTGTCTCATGTCTTGCTTCTTACCCAGAATATATGCTCTTGAGTTTAAGGACTAAGCATCATTCTTAACCTGTATGTTTCTCCTGACCCCTTGCACAGACTGGCATATTCAGGAAGGATTATTAATTGCTTATTATTTTATTCATTTATTCCTTTAGCATGATGACAAAATAAAGAGGGAAAGAAATCAAAGAGAAAAAGTATAAAGCCGAGAGATATACAGGCTTGGCAACAAGTCTCGTAAATATTCTTTTTCAGTGATCTTTGCTCATGTGGGTTGTATCTATTTTATAATTTAATCTAATTCCCTTCCATTTTTTTCTCCACCTCAATTTGTATACATGGATGCTGAATAAGCTGCTATTTCCCAAGAAATACCCCATGACTAAGAAACCATTATTTTCTACATACTTGCTGGAAAGAAAAGAACAGATTCTAACCCAACAGAATGTGATGGTTGGCAGTGCAGTCTCTGGTGACAGGCTGCCTGGGTCTGAATCCTGTATCGCTTATTAACTGTGTGGCACTGGGGAAGTCATTCAACCTCTCTGACTCAGATTGTGTCATCTGTTAGATGGGAATATTAACAGTACCCAGTTCAGATCCTTGTTATGATGACCAAATGAGATCATCAATGTAAGGGGCTTAGAAGGTACCAGGCAAAGAGTGAAGGCTCAGTAAAAGTTTGATAGTCTCATTGCTAAAAACATAACTTAATCCTGTGACCCCTCAAGATCTTATGTGCTAACACGACCTTAGATCTAAGATCTTCAAATCATCTTAGCGTTTCAAACACATGTTATAATATCCTTTAAATGACAATTAATAGTATTTCTAAATTATTCAAAAATAACATTTTACACTTCTCAGTGTTTCACATTGGGCAAATTCACATCATTTCCAAATGCATTTTACATGTTTTAATCTATCTAAACCCCAAATCTGAAATAAGGAATAAAAGCATTCTTCATCTCACATACTATAAAACTGCTTTTGTGTGTTCGTAAACACTGGGTTCATGGTGAAATAAATTAGCGCTGTAAAGTACACATATGTCAACAATTACTGAGTGCAGTAATTTAAGGCCTGATTCACTGAACTTTCCTTTGGCCAATAAGCACTGTTGCACAAGAAATGTGATTTAAGGGGCTAAAAAATCCAAAGTATAAATGTTGCAGTAACTCCATCTTTCATATTTCAAAGGGCTATAACTTTCAGAGTACTATTTCCTACACTTGTGGCTTTCCCAATTAGCTCCCTCCCACCAACATTTATTTATGCCACCATTTTCCCTGGATTAGTTCTGATTTATAAATAAGCATGCTTGTTGACAGCAAAGCAGAAGTGTGATTTAACCAAAGGTAAGAAAAATGTGTAGGTTTTAGTTTATCAAAACTTGTAATAGGCATTGGTGAAAAAAATTCACCTACAGAATATATGGTCAAGTGGTTAGGCTTTACCTGTTTGATTTAGAAGGACAATTAATTCAGATCCATTCCTCCATTTTTAAAGGTAAAACTTTCATTGACAAATACTGACTTCCCATGGTAAAACATTAAATTTCCCAAGGTGGCTGGTACAACCTACTTCCTAATATTTCATCTGGATTTTTTTTTTTTTTTTAATTTTGGAAACTATTTTGAAAGTATGACTCTAAGAGAAAACGTTTATATGTCAGAGACAAATAGCATATGTGCAATATAATTGATAGCAAGCATTTCTGTATGCTATAAAAGGGAGGGGAGAAGGTCACTAAATTCTGGGCTAAAGACAACGTGAAACTAGTCAGAGGCAGCAACTTAGATGTTGCATTTTTTTAGTAAGCACAAACACTATGGCCGCATAGTGGTTGAGAGCTATGGCTGCTAACCAAAATGTAAGCAGTTCAAATCTACCAGGTGCTCCTTGGAAACTCCATGGGACAGTTCTACTCTGTCCTATAGGGTCGCTATGAGTCAGAATTGACTGGACGGCAATGGGTTTGGTTTTTTTATGGGTTTTCTCTGCTCACCTCAAAATAAACCAACAGATAAACATACAATAACAGCAATAAAACGTCAGAAAAGAAAATGGTTAAAAGTGTATGTGTGTTGTTATAGTTTTTTACTACTCAAGGAATTGGAGAATCTAGTTTAGTACTTTAAGCAACCAGCAAATTATATTTTAATCCATGTCTGCTATATATAAATATAAATATAAATTGTGGCAGTCTTTCCCTACCTCCAGTCTATGCAATATGTTTCATTGAAAATGTTTATTTAATTTCATTCTCTCTTCTGCTTCCAAACATTCAAATTTTTCAATGTTTATTACTTGTGTGATTTTGAATGAATTATCTTTTGTGGGTCTCGGTTTCTTCATAGGTAAAATCCCTTGTAAGAATTTAATGATATAAGGCATGTGAGTTAAATGAAGGTGAGATTAATGTGAATCTGCATATTCCCATTTTAAGAAGAAGCATATAACCCTGGTTCATTAGAAATTCAATTAGGCAGAAATCTAGTTGTATTTGAATAAAATACATTAAGTTATATCGTAATGGCTTCTTGTAGATCTCCTTCTGCCCAGTTTCTCACATCAAAAGTCTTAATTCTATTTGAAGATTCATTTTTTAAAAGAATATCTAAGGAAGTCACTCTTCATATAAACCCTTTCATGACTTCAAATTGCTTAAGAAATGAGGAAAAACTCCTATCCATTATGTTCAAAGCCCTCCATGACATAATCCAACATCCTTTTCACCTCATTTCCCGGGTATCCAATAGTTAAGACCATGGGCCCCTCTCAAATATCACCACTGATTTTCTGTCTTTGCTTATATTCTTCTTCCCTCTGCCATAATGACTTGTTGAAACTCTAGTGAAGCTATTGTTCAAGAACTAGTTGATGAATGAAAATTAATGAATTAATTACAGTTTGATCTCTAAATCTATTAAATAATCTGTAATTTTCCCTTAATATTAACAATCTGTTGATTCTAAGTTAAAAGTCAAGTTTTTTGTTTTTGTTTTTTAAGATACTTTAAAATATTTAAAACAGTCATAAGTTTACTTTTGGGTTGGTTGACTAAAGGTTTAGTTTTTCAACCAGGTAGTTGAATCTATGTCAAAAAGACATGCTAGTATATTAATGTGTCGCTTTTTTTTTTGTGTGTGTGTGTGTGCTTTAAGCAGAAACCCTGGTGGTGTAGTGGTTGAGTGCTAGGGCTGTTAACCAAGAGGTTGGTGGTTCGAATCACCAGGCACTACTTGGAAACTCCATGGGGCAGTTCTACTCTGTCCTATAGGGTCACTATGAGTCAGGATCAACTTGAGGGCAATGTATTTGTTTTGTTTTGTTTTTTTAAGTGAAAGGTTACAAACCAGGTCAGTCTCTCTTACAAAAACTTATACGTACCTTGCTATGTAGTCCCAGTTTCTCTCCCCCTAATGAGACAGCACATCCCTCCTCTCCACCCTGTATTCCCTGTATCCATTCAACCAGCTCCTGTCCCCCTCTGCCTTCTCATCTGCCTCCAGACAGAAGCTGCCCACATAGCCTCATGTGTCCACTTGAGCCAAGAAGCTCACTCCTCACCAATATCAATTTCTGTCTTATAGTCCAGTCCAAACCCTATTTGAAGAGTTGGTTTTGGGAATGCTTCCAGTCTTGGGCCAACAGAAGGTCCAGGGACCATGACCTCCGGGGTCCTTCTAGTCTCAGTCAGACCATTAAGTCTGGTCTTTTATGAGAATTTGTGATCTGCATCCCACTGTTCTCTTACTCCATCAGGGATTCTCTATTGTGTTCCCTGTCAGGGCAGTCATCAATTGTGGCAGGGCACCATCTAGTTCTTCCTGTCTCAGACTGATGTAGTCTCTGGTTTATGTGGCCCTTTCTGTCTCTTGGGCTCATATTTACCTTGTATCTTTGGTGTTCTTTGTTCTTCTTTGCTCTAGGTGGGTTGAGGCCAATTGATGCATCTTAGATGGCCACTTGCTGGCATTTAAGACCCCAGACACCACTCACCAAAGTGGGATGCAGAGTGTTTTCTCAATACGTTTTGTTATGCCACTTGACCTAGATGTCCCCTGAAACTGTGTTCCCCTAGACCCCCACCCCTGCTACTCTGGCCTTCAGTTGTATTCAGGAAACTTCTCTGTATTTGGTTTAGTCCAGTTGTGCTGACCTTTCCAGTATGATATGTTGTTCTTCTCTTCACCTAAAATAGCTCTTGTCTGCTATCTAATTAATGAATACCACTCTCCCTCCATCCCCACACTTGTAACCATCAAAGAATATTTTCTTCTCAGTTTAAACTATTTCTTGAGTTCTTATAATAGTAATCTCATACAATATTTGTCCTTTTCCTACTGACTAATTTCACTCATCATAACGCCTTTCAGATTCCTCCATGTTATGAGATGTTTCACAGATTCACTGTTGTTCTTTATTTATGCATAGTATTCTCTTCTGTGAATACACCATAATTCATTTACCCATCCATCCATTGATGGGCACCTTGGTTGCTTCTATCTGTTTGTTATTGTAAACAGTGCTGCAGTGAACATGGGTGTGCATATATCTGCTCGTGTGAAGGCTCTTATTTCTCTAGGATATATTCCAAGGAGTGAGATTGCTGGATAATATGGTAGCTCTGTTTCTGGCTTTATAAGGAAGCACCAAATCGATTTCCAAAGTGGTTGTACCATTTTACATTTCCACCAGCAGTGTATAAGTGTTCCAGTCTCTCCACAACCTCTCCAACATTTATTATTTTGTCTGTTTTGGATTAATGCCAACCTTGGTGGGGTGAGATGGTATCTCATTATAGTTTTGATTTGCATTTCTCTACTGGCTAACGATCATGAGCATTTTCTCACGTATCTGTTAGCCGCCTGAGTATCTTCTTTGGTGAAGTGTCTGTTCATATCCTTTGCCCATTTTTTAATGGGATTATTTGTCTTTTCATTTTTGAGCTTTTGCCATGTCGTATAGATTTTAGAGATCAGGTACTAATCAGATTGGTTGTAGCCAAAAATTTTTTCCCAGTCTGTAAGTAATCTTTTTACTCTTTTGGTGAAGTCTTTTGATGAACATAAGTGTTTGATTTTTAGGAGCTCCCAGTTACCTAGCTTCTCTTCTGGTATTTGTGCATTTTTAGTAATGTTTTGAATACTATTTATGCCATGTATTAGGGCTTCTAGCATTGTCTCTATTTTCTCTTCCATAATCTTTATCGTTTTAGATTTTATATTTAGGTCTCTGATCCATTTTGAGTTAGTTTTTGTGCATGGTGTGAGGTATGGGCCTTGTTTCATTTTTTTGCAGATGGATATCCAGTTATGCCAGCACCATTTGTTAAAGAGACTGTCTTTCCCCTATTTAACTGACTTTGGGCCTTTGTCAAATATCAGCTACTCATATCTGGATGGATTTATGCCTGGATTCTCAATTCTGTTCCACTGGTCTATGTATCTGTTGTTGTACCAATACCAGACTGTTCTGACCCCTGTGGCAGTATAATATGTTCTAAAATCAGGTAGTGTGAGGCCTCCCAATTTGTTCTTCATTTTCAGTAATACTTTACTTATCTAGGGCCTCTTTCTCTTCCAAATGAACTTGGTGGTTTGTTTCTCTATCTCATTAAAAACTGTCATTGGGGAGGTGGAGTCAGGATGGCGGAATAGACAGATGCTTCCGGCGAGCCCTCTTTACAACAAAGACCTGAAAAAACAAGTGAAACGAGTGTATTTGTGACAAGCTGGGAGCCTTGAGCAAAAAAGGCAAGCTTAGACAACGAACTGAGGGGCAGGGGGAGGAAGAGACTGTTCAAAAGTGGAGAGGAGTTACCGGACCTGAATCGTGGGGAGCCCTCAGGCACCATTCCTGGAGTGGCAGCAGCGGCTGCGGCAGCAGCAGTGGCAGTGGGCTGGTACTAGCGTTCAGCTGCAGTTTTCTCAGGGAAAAGCACCCAGCCACACAGCCTACTCACACCTCTGGAACCTGAGAGAGCGGGGCTCTCAATAAAAGCTAAGTACTTGCGTATATTTTACCGCGCCCCCCCCCCCCCCCCCGCAACAGCCAGCTTCAGTGGTTGAATCCCTGGGCCTGAGATAGACCTTGGTGAGCACGTAGAGCCATCCTCCTGGCCTTGGGGAAGGAATAAATTTGCAATTAGTGGGAAAAGATAATTTGTTAGCTACATTAAAGAGGGTAGCTCAGGACAGAAGCAGCTCCTGTCCAGGCATGAACCGTCCATGGACCTTGAGCACCTTTCCTTTCTGCATGGACCTGTGTGGGCCTATTTCGGGAGAATAGGCCCTTGTTGGCAAACTCCAACCATTTCAGCTGTGCGGTGGAGAGGTGGGCGTTTGATGTTTGACATTGCTTTGCCTATTAAACAAGGTCCTCACCTACCCACATCAGGGACCTAAGGACTGGTAGCTCCACTCAGGTCACCCAGCCACCCGTGACAGGGGTCCAAAGATAACTGGTACCTCCCAGTCCTTACAACCAAAAACTTTGGGTGCCCATGGTCCCTCTGCAGAACTCACCCATCAGCATGCTCTAGGGAACAGAGATGCATTTTCCTCAGAGACACTTGAGGGTCAGTTCTCAGCTCTCTGCCTTGTTCAGAGTGTGACCCCCTGCTGCAATCAGATACCAGAATATATGCCAATCACCCCTGCCCCTCTAAGACTGTAGGACAGAGCCTATACCACATACTTGATGATCAGCTACCTGGAAACCTGAGCTGAATTCATACAAGAAACTGAGTGGACTTCTAGACTGATATACCTGATAACAGCTCTAGCCAGCTGGGGACAGGACACCAGAGGTCCAAAGGCAAAAATAATCAAGCTAGCTCACTTAAGCAATGCATAGGGGTATACCAAAACAAAACAAAGCAAGCAGCTACAGCACAGTAAGCAAGCATAAACTAATACAATAACTTATAGATGGCTCAGAGACAACAGTCAATATCAAGTCACATAAAGAAAAAGACCATGATCACCTCAACAGACTCTCAAAACAAAGAATCCAGGGATCTTCTAGAGGAAAGTGCATTCCTGGAATTACCAGATTCAGAATACAAAAGTTTAACATACAGAACCCTTCAAGACATCAGGAAGGAAATGAGGCAATACGCACAACAAGCCAAGGAACACACAGATAAAGCAACTGAAGAAATTAGAAAGATTATTCAGGAACATAATGAAAAGCTGAATAAGCTGGAAAAATCCATAGACAGGCCAAAAAAAACCCCAGTGCCATCAAGTCGATACAGCAATCAGAAATTCAGAAGATTAACAATAAAATTACAGAATTAGACAACTGAACAGAAAGTCAGAGGACAGAATTGAGCAAGTAAAAGCTAGAATTTCTGAACTTGAAGATAAATCACGTGGCACTAATATATATGAAGAAAAATCAGATAAAATAATTAAAAAAAATGAAGAAACCTTAAGAATCCTGTGGGACTCTATCAAGAGAAATAACCTACGAGTGACTGAAGTACCAGAACAGGGAGGGATAAAAGAAAACACAGAGAAAATTGTTGAAGATTTGTCGGTAGAAAACTTCCCTGATATCGTGAAAGATGAGAAGATACCTTTCCAAGATGCTCATTGAACTCCACATAAGGTAGATGTTAAAAGAAAGTCACCAAGACATATTATAATCAAACTTGCCAAAACCACAGATAAAGAGAGAATTATAAGAGCAGTGAAGGATAAACAAAAAGTCACCTACAAAGGAAAGCCAATAAGAGTAAGCCCGGACTACTCGGCAGAAACCATGCAGGCAAGAAGGCAATGGGATGACATATTTAAAAAATTGAAGGAAAAAAATTGCCTGCCAAGAATCATATATCCAGCAAAACTGTCTCTTAAATGTGAAGGTGAAATTAAGACATTTCCAGATAAACACAAGTTGAGGGAATTTGGAAAAACCAAGCCAAAACTACAAGAAATACTAAAGGGAGTTCTTTGGTTAGAAAATCAATAATATCAGGTATCAACCCAAGGCTAGAACACTGGGCAGAGCAAACAGAAGTCAACTCAGACAGGGAAATCCAAAAACACAAAGCAAGATTATTAAAAAAAAAAAAAAAAAAAGCCCAAAACAGGGTAACGGTGATGTTATTATATAAAAGAAGACAATTTAAAATAATAAAGAGGGACTAAGAAATGTTATCATACACCATCCGTATGGAGAGGAAGATACGGTGATACAAAGAAATAAAAGTTAGTTTTAAATTTAGAAAAATAGAGGTAAATAATAAGGTAATCACAAAAGAGACAAACTATCCTACTCATCAAAATAAAATACAAGGGAAAAACACAGACTCAGCAGAAACAAAATCAACAACAAATATGAGGAAAGGACAATATATAAAAAAAATCTACTCAACACATAAAATCAAATTGGAAAAAGAAACAGTCGACAACACACACACACAAAAAAAAATCAAAATGATAGCACTAAATTCATAAAAAAAAAATTCATACCTATCCATAATTACCCTGAATGTAAATGGACTAAATGCACCAATAAAGAGACAGAGAGTGGCAGAATGGATTAAAAAACAAGACCTGTCTATAAGCTGTCTACAAGAAACACACCTTAGACTTAGAGACACAAACAAACTAAAACTCAAAGGATGGGGAAAAAAATATCAAGCAAACAACAATCAAAAAAGAGCAGGAGTGGCAACATTAATTTCTGACAAAATAGACTTTAAAGTTAAATTCATCGGAAAGGGTAAGGAAAGACACTATATAATGATTAAAGGGACAATACGCCAAGAAGATATAACTGTATTAAATATTTACACAACCCATGACAGGGCTGCAAGATACATAAAACAAACTCTATCAGCATTGAAAAGTGAGATAGACAGATCCACAATAATAGTAGGAGACTTCAACACACCACTTTCGGTGAAGGACAGGACATCCAGAAAGAAGCTCAATAAAGACACAGAAGATCCAAATGCCACAATCAACCAATTTGACCTCATAGACATATACAGAACACTCTACCCAACAGCAACAAAGTATACTTTCTTTTCTAGTGCACATGGAACATTCACTAGGCTAGACCACATATTAGGTCATAAAGCAAGCCTTAGCAGAATCCAGAACATTGAAATATTACAAAGCATCTTCTCTGACCATAAGGCCATAAAAGTGGAAACCAATAGTAGGAAAAGCAGGAAAATCAAACACTTGGAAACTGAACAATACCCTGCCTAAAAAAGACTGGAATATAGAAAACATTAAGAATGGAATAAAGAAATTGATAGGATCCAATGAGAATGAAAACACTTCCTATCAGAACCTTTCGGACACAGCAAAAGTGCTGCTCAGAGGCCAATTTATATAAATAAATGCACACATCCAAAAGAAGAAAGGGCCAAAATCAAAGAATCATCCCTAAACTTGAACAAATAGAAAGAGAGCAACAAAAGAAACACACAGGCACCAGAAGAAAACAAATAATAAAAATTAGAGCTGAGCTAAATGAAATAGAAAACAGAAAAAAAATTGAAAGAATTAACAAGACCAAAAGCTGGTTTTTTGAAAAAAATCAACAAAATGGATAAACCACTGGCCAAACTGAAAAAAGAAAAACAGGAGAGGAAGCAAATAACCTGAATAAGAAATGAGATGGGTGCTATTACAACAGACCCAAATGAAATTAAAAGAATCGTATCACATTACTACAAAAAACTATACTCAAACAAATTTGAAAACCTAGAAGAAATGGATGAATTCCTAGAAACAGACTACCTACCTAAACTAACCCAAAACAGAGGTAGAACAAATAAATAGACCCATAACAAAAGAAGAGATTGAAAAGGTAATCAAAAAAACTCCCAATAAAAAAAAAAAAAAAAAAGCCCTGGTCTGGATGGCTTCACTGCAGAGTTCTACCAAACTTTCAGAGAAGAGTTAACACCACCTCTACTAAAGGTATTTCAGAGCATTGAAAAGGACAGAATACTTCCAAACTCATTCTATGAAGCCACCATATCCCTATACCAAAACCAGGTAAAGACACCACAAGAAAAGAAAATTATAAACCTATATCTCTCATGAATGTAAGCGCAAAAATCCTCAACAAAAAAACTCTAGCCAATAGAATTCACCAACGTATCAAAAAAATAATTCACCATGACCAAGTGGGATTCATACCAGGTATGCAGGGATGGTTCAACTTTAGAAAAACAATTAATGTAATCCACCACATAAATAAAACAAAAAACAAGAATCACATGATTTTATCAATTGATGCAGAAAAGGCATTTGACAAAGTTCAACACTCATTCATGATAAAAACTCTCGGCAAAATAGGAATAGAAGGAAAATTCCTCAACATAATAAAGGGCATTTATACAAAACCAACACCCAACATCATCCTAAATAGAGAGAAACTGAAAGCATTCCCACTGAGATCAGGAACCAGACAAGGATGCCCTTTATCACCACTCTTATTCAACATTGTGCTGGAGGTCCTAGTCAGAGCAATTAGGCTAGGTAAAGAAATAGAGGGCATCAAGATTGGCAAGGAAGGAGTAAAAGTATCTCTATTTGCAGATGACAGGATCTTATACACAGAAAACCCTAAGGAATCCTCCAGAAAACTACTGAAAATAATAGAAGAGTTCAGCAGAGTATTGGGATACAAGATAAACATACAAAACAGTTGGATTCCTCTACACCAACAAAAAGAGCATCGAAGAGGAAATCACCAAATCAATGCCACTTACAGTACCCCCAAGAAAATAAAATACTTAGGAACAAATCTTACCAAAGATGTAAAAGACTTATAGAAAGAAAACTACAGTACGCTTCTGCAAGAAACCAAAAGGGACTTACGTAAGTGGAAAAACATACCTTGCTCGTGGATAGGAAGACTTAACATTATAAAAATGTCTATTCTATCAAAAGCGATCTATACATTTAATGTAATTCCGATCCAAATCCCAATGACATTCTTTAATGAGATGAAGAAACAAATCACCAACTTCATATGGAAGGGAAAGAGGCCCCGAATAAATAAGGCATTACTGAAAAAGAAGAACAAAGTGGGAGGCCTTGCTTTACCTGATTTTAGAAACTATTATACCGCCAGAGTAAGCAAAACAGCCTGGTACTGCTACACAGATACATGGACCAGTGGAACAGAATTGAGAATCCAGACATAAATCCGTCCACATATGAGCAGTTGATATTTGTCAAAGGCCCCAAAACAGTTAAATGGGAAAAAGACAGTCTTTTTAACAATTGGTGCTAGCATAACTGGATATCCATCTGCAAAAAAATGAAACAAGACCCATGCCTCACTCCACGCTCAAAAACTAACTCAAAATAGGGACAACTTTAGGAGCCCTAATTGTTGTTGTTGCCGTTAGGTGCCGTCGAGTCAGTTCCAACTTATAGCGACCCTATGCACAACAGAACAAATCACTGCCCAGTGCTGTGCCATCCTTACAATCATTGTTATGCTTCAGCTCATTGTTGCAGCCACTGCGTCAATCCATCTTGTTGAGGGTCTTCCTCTTTTCCGATGACCCTGTACTCTGCCAAGCACGATGTCCTTCTCCAGGGACTGATCCCTCCTCACAACATGTCCAAAGTATGTAAGACACGGTCTCGCCATCCTTGCCTCTAAGAAGCATTCTGGCTGTACTTCTTCCAAGACAGATTTGTTCTTTCTTTTGGCATTCCATGGTATATTCAATATTCTCTGCCAACACGACAATTCAAAGCCGTCAACTCTTCTTTGGTTGTCCTTGTTCATTGTCCAGCTTTCATATGCATAGAATGTGATTGAAAATACCATGGCCTGGGTCAGGCGCACCTTAGCCGTCGGGGTGACATCTTTGCTCTTCAACACTTTGAAGAGGTCCTTTGCAGCAGATTTGCCCAATGCAATGCGTCTTTTGATTTCTTGACTGCTGCTTCCATGGCTGTTGATTGTGGATCCAAGTAAAAATGAAATCCTTGACAATTTCAATCTTTTCTCCGTTTATCATGATGTTGCTCATTGGTCCAGTTGTGAGGATTTTTCTTTTCTTATGGGTTATGTGGAGGTGTAATCCGTGCTGAAGGCTGTGGTCTTTGATCTTCATTAGTAAGTGCTTCAAGTCCTCTTCACTTTCAGCAAGCAAGGTTGTGTCAGCTGCATAAAGCAGGTTGTTAATGAGTCTTCCTCCATTCCTGATGCCCCATTCTTCTTCATGTAGTCCAGCTTCTCAGATTATTTGCTGAGCATACAGCTTGAATAGGTATTGTGAAAGAATACAACCCTGACACACACCTTTCCTGACTTTAAACCAATCAGTATCCCCTTGTTCTGTCCAAACAACTGCCTCTTGATCTATGTAAAGGTTCCTCATGAGCACAATTAAGTGTTCTGGAATCCCATTCTTCACAGTGTTATTCATAGTTTGTTACGATCTACACAGTCGAATGCCTTTGCATAGTCAATAAAACACAGGTAAACATCCTTCTGGTATTCTCTGCTTTCAGCCAGGATCCATCTGACATCAGCAATGATATCCCTGGTTGCACGTCCTCTTTTGAAGCCAGCCTGAATTTCTGGCAGCTCCCTGTTGATATACTGCTACAGCCATTTTTAAATGATCTTCAGCAAAATTTTGCTTTCATGGGATATTAACGATAATATTCTATAATTTCCACATTTGGTTGCATCACCTTTCTTGGCAATAGGCATAAATATGGATCTCTTCCAGTCAGTTGGCCAGGAAGCTTCCTTCCATATTTCTTGGCATAGATGAGTGAGCAACTCCAGTGCTGCATCTGTTTGTTGAAACATCTCAATTGATTTCCATCAATTTCTGGAGCCTTGTTTTTCACCAATGCCTTCAGAGCAGCTTGGACCTCTTCCTTCAGTACCATCGGTTCCTGATCATATGCCACTTCTTGAAATGGTTGAATATCGACTAATTCTTTTTGGTATAATGGCTGTGTATTCCTTCCATCTTCTTTTGAAGCTTCCTGTGTCGTTTTATATTTTCCCCATAGAATCCTTCACTATTGCAACTTGAGGCTTGAATTTTTTCTTCAGTTCTTTCAGCTTGAGAAACGCTGACTGTGTTTACCCCTTTTGGTTTTCCATCTCCAGCTCTTTGCACATGTCGTTATAATACTTTACTTTGTCTTCTCAAGAGGCCCTTTGACATCTTCTGTTCAGATCTTTTACTTCATCAATTCTTCCTTTTGCTTTAGCTGCTCAACGCTCAAGAGCAAGTTTCAGAGTCTCCTCTCACATCCACATTGGTCTTTTCTTTCTTTCCTGTCTTTTCAGTGACCTCTTGCTTTCTTCATGGATGATGTCCTTGATGTTATTCCAGAACTCCTCTGGTCTGCGGTCACTAGTGTTCAATGTGTCAAATCTATTCTTCAGATGGTCTCTAAATTCGGGTGGGATATACTCAAAGTCATGTTTCGGCTCTGGTGGACTTGCTCTGATTTTCTTCAGTTTCAGCTTGAACTTGCATATGAGCAACTGATGGTCTGTTCCATAGTCGGCCCCTGGCCTTGTTCTGACTGATGATATTGAGCTTTTTCATCGTCTCTTTCCACACATGTAGTCAATTTGACTTCTGTGTGTTCCATCTGGTGAGGTCCATGTGTAACATTTATGTTGGTGAAAGAAGGTATTTGCAATGAAGAAGTTGTTGGTCTTGCAAAATTCTGTCATTCGATCTCCAGCATTGTTTCTGTCACCAAGGCCATATTTTCCAACTACTGATCCTTCTTCTTTGTTTCTAACTTTCGCGTTCCAATCGCCAGTAATTATCAACGCATCTTGATTGCATGTTCAATCAATTTCAGACTGTAGCAGCTGATAAAAATCATCTATTTCTTCATCTTTGGCCCTAGTGGTTGGTGCAAAAATTTGAATAATAGTCATATTAACTGGTCTTCTGTGTAGGCATATGGATATTATCCTTTCACTGACAGCCATGTACTTCAGGGTAGATCTTGAAACATTCTTTTTGACGATGAATGCAACACCATTCCTCTTCGAGTTGTCATTACCAGCATAGTAGACTACATGATTGTCTGATTCAAAATGACCAATACCAGTTCATTTCAGCTCACTAATGCCTAGGATATCAATGTTTATGCGTTCCATTTCATTTTTGATGGTTTCCAATTTTCCTAGATTCATACTTCATACATTCCAGGTTCTAATTATTAATGGATGTTTGTAGCTGTTTCTTCTCATTTTGAGTCATGCCACATCAGCAAATGAAGGTCCCGAAAGCTTTACTCCATCCATGTCACTAAGGTCGACTCTTCTTTGACTAGGCAGCTCTTCCCCAGTCATCTTTTGAGTGCCTTTCAATCTGGAGGGCTCATCTTCCAGCACTGTATCAGACAATGTTCCACTGCTATTCATAAGGTTTTCACTGGCTAATGCTTTTCAGAAGTAGACTGCCAGGTCCTTCTTCCTAGTCTGTCTTAGTCAGTAAGCTCAGCTGAAACCTGTCCTCCATGGGTGACCCTGCTGGTATCTGAATACTGGTGGCATAGCTTCCAGCACCACAGCAATGCACAAGCCACCACAGTACAGCAAACTGACAGACACGTGAGGGAGGAGCCCTAATACGTGGCATAAACAGTATACAAACATTGTAAAGAATGTAGAAGAAAAACTAGATAACTGGGAGCTCCTAAAAATAAAACACCTATGCTCATCCAAAGACTTGACCAAAAGAGTAAAAAGACTACCTACAGACTGGGAAAAAGTTTTTAGCTATGACATTTCTCATCAGCACCTGATCTCTAAAATCTACATGATACTGCAAAAACTTAACTGCAAAAAGACAAATAACCCAATTAAAAAATGGGCAAAAACATGAATAGACCACTAAAGGAGACATTCAGGTAGCTAACAGATATATGCGGAAATGTTCATGATCATTAGCCATTAGAGAAATGCAGGTCAAAACTACAATGAGATTTCATCTCACTCCAACGAGGCTGGCATTAATCCAAAAAACACAAAATAACGAAGGTCAGAGAGGCTGTGGAGAGATTGGAACACTTATACACTGCTGGTGGGAATGTCAAATGGTACAACCACTTTGGAAATCAACTTGGCACTTCCTTAAAAAGCTAGAAATAGAACTACCATACGATCCAGCAAACCCACTCCTTGGAATATATCCTCGAGAAATAAGACCCTTTACACAAACAGATATATGCACACCATGTTTATTGCAGCACTGTTTACAATAGCAAAAAGATAGAAGCAACCAAGGTGCCCATCAACGGATGAATGGATAAATAAATTATGGTGTATTCATACAATGGAATACTATGCATCGATAAAGAACAGTGAGGAACCTGTGAATTATTTCATAACATGGAGGAACCTGGAAGGCATTATGCTGAATGAAATTAGTCAGTTGCAAAAGGACAAATATTGTTTAAGACCACTATTATAAGAACTTGAGAAATAGTTTAAACTGAGAAGAAAACATTCTTTTGTGGTTACGAGAGGGGGGAGGGAGGAAGGGTGGGAGAGGGGCATTCACTAACTAGATAGTAGATAGGAACTACTTTAGCTGAAGGAAAAGACAGCACACAATACAGGGGAGGTCAGCACAATTGGACTAAACCAAAAGCAAAGAAGTTTCCTGAATAAACTGAATTCTTCAAAGGCCAGCGTAGCAGCGGCAGAGGTCTGGGGACCATGGTTTCAGGGGACATCTAAGTCAATTGGCCTAATAAAATCTATTAAGAAAACATTCTGAACCCCACTTTGAAGAGTGCCATCTGGGGTCTTAAACGCTAGCAAGCAGCCATCTAAGATGCATCAATTGGTCTCAACCCACCTGGATCAAAGGAGAATGAAGAACACCAAGGACACAAGGCGATTACGAGCTCAAGAGACAGAAAGGGCCACGTGAACCAGAGACTACATCACCCTGAGACCAGAAGAACTAGATGGTACCTGGCTACAACCGATGACTGCCCTGACAGGGAACACAACAGAGAACCCCTGACGGAGCAGGAGAACAGTGGGATGCAGACCCCAAATTCCCATAAAAAGACCGGACTTAATGGTCTGACTGAGACTAGAAGGACCCCAGTGGTCATAGCCCCCAGACCTTCTCTTGGCCCAGGACAGGAACCATTCCTGAAGCCAACTCTTCAGACATGGATTTTACTGGACAATGGGTTGGAGAGGGATTCTGGTGAGGAGTGAGCTTCTTGGAACAGGTGGACACTTGAGACTATGTTGGCATATCCTGTCTGGAGGGGAGATGAGAGGAGGGGGTTAGAAGCTGGCAAAATGGACACGAAGAGAGTGGAGGGAGAGAGCGGGCTGTCTCATTAGGGGGAGAGTAATTGGGAGTGTGTAGCAAGGTGTTTATAAGTTTTTGTGAGAGAGACTGACTTGATTTGTAAACTTTCCCTTAAAGCACAGTAAAAATTATAAAAGAAAACTGTCATTGAAATATGAATTGGGATTGCACTGTATCTGTAGATAGCTTTGGGTAAAATAGACATTTTTACAATGTTGAGCCTTCCTATTCATGAGCAAGGTATGTTTTTCCACTTATGTAGGTCCCTTTTGGTTTCTTGTGGTAGTGTCTTATAGTTTTCTTCGTATAGGACTTTTATGTCTCTGGTTAGATTTGTTCCTAAGTATTTTATTTTCTTGGGGGCTAGTGTAAGTGGCATTGATTTGGTGATTTCCTCTTCGATGTTCTATTTGTTGGTGTAGAGGAATCCAACTGATTTTTGTATGTTTATCTTGTATCCCAATATTCTGCTGAACTCTTCTATTAGTTTCAGTAGTTTTCTGGAGGATTCCTTAGGGTTTTCTGTATATAAGATCATGTCATCTTCCTTGCCAATCTTGATGCCCGTTATTTCTTTATCTAGCCTAATTGCTTGGGCTAGGACCTCCAGCACAATGTTGTATAAGAGTGGTGATAAAGGGCATCCTCGTGTGGTGCTTTTTCTCAAGGGGAACACTTTCAGACTCTCTCCATTTAGAGTGATGTTGGCTGTTGGTTTTGTATAAATGCCCTTTATTATGTTGAGGAATTTCTCTTCTATTCCTACTTTGCTGAGAGTTTTTATTGCGAATATGTGTTGGATTTTGTCAAAAGCCTTCTCTGCATCAATTGATAAGATCATGTGGATCTTGTCTTTTATTTATATGATGGATTACACTGATGGTTTTTCTAATGTTCAACTATCCCTGCATACCTGGTATGAATCCTACCTGGTCATGGTGAATTATTTTCTTGATATATTGTTGAATTCTATTGGGTAGAATTTTGTTGAGAATTTTTGCATCTAAGTTCATGAGGGATATAGGTCTGTAATTTTCTTTTCTTGTGGTGTCTTTTCCTGGTTTTGGTATCAGGGATATGGTGGCTTCATAGAATGAGTTTGGGAGTATTGCATCCTTTTCTATGCTCTGAAAAACCTTTAGTAGAAGTGGTGTTAACTCTTCACTGAAAGTTTGGTAGAACTCTGCAGTGAAGCCATCCGGACCAGGGCTTTCTTTTTTTGTTGAGTGTTTTTGTATTACCTTTTCAATCTCTTCTTTTGTTATGGGTTTATTTATTTGTTCTGCCTTTGCTTGTGTTGGTTTAGGTAGGTAGTGTTTTTCTAGAAATTCGTCCATTTCTTCTAGGTTTTCATATTTGTTAGAGTACAATTTTTCATAGTAATCTGATATGATTCTTTTAATTTTGGTTGGGTCTGTGGTAATATCACCCATCTCATTTCTTGTTCAGGTTATTTGCTTCCTCTTGAGTTTTTCTTTTGTAAGTTTCGCCAATGATTTATCAACTTCGTTTATTTTTTCAAAGAACCAGCTTTTGGTCTTGTTAACTCTCTCAATTGTTTTTCTGTTCTCTGTTTCATTTAATTCTGCTCTAATTTTTATTATTTGCTTTCTTCATGTGCCTGAGGGTTTTTTTTTTTCTCTCTTTTTATTGGTTCAAGTTGTAGGGATAATTCATTGATTTTGGCCCTTTCTTTTTGTATGTGTGCATTTATTCATATAAATTGACCTCAAAGTACTACTTTAGCCGTGTCCCAAAAGTTCTGATAGGAAGTGTTTTCATTCTCATTGGATTCCCTGAGTTTCTTCATTTCATCCTTATTTTTTTCTATAACCCAGTCATTTTTGAGCAGGGTGTTGTTCAGTATCCAAGCGTTTTGTTTCTTTTCTCTGCTGTTTCTGTTATTGATTTCTGCTTTTATGGCTTTATGATCAGAGAAGATGCTTTGTAATATTTCAATGTTTTGGATACCGTTAAGGCTGCTTTATGACCTAAATTGTGGTCTACTCTAGAGAATGGTCCATGTGCGTTGGAAAAGAAAGTATCCTTGGCTGCTGTTGGGCGGAGTGTTCTGTATATGTCTATGAGGTCAAGTTGGTTGATTGTGGCATTTAGATCTTCCATGTCTTTACTGAGCTTCTTTACAGATGCTCTGTCCTTCACCGAAAGTGGTGTGTTGAAGTCTCCTACTATTATTGTGGAGCTGTTTATTTCTCTTTTCAATGTTGTTAGAGTTTGTTTTATGTATACTGAAACCTTGTTGTTGGATGCGTAAATATTTGACATGGTTATATCCTCCTGGCATTGTTGTTGTTAGGTGCCATCAAGTCAGTTCCAAGTCATAGCAACCCTATGCAAAGCAGAACAAAACACTGCCCTGTCCTGAGCCATCCTTACAATCGTTGTTATGCTTGAGCTCATTGCTGTAGCCGCTGTGTCAATCCACCTCATTGAGAGTCTTCCTTTTTTCTGCTGACCCTGTACTCTGCCAAGCATGATGTCCTTCTCCAGGGTCTGATCCCTGCTGATAACATGTCCAAAGTATGTAAGACCCAGTCTTGCCATCCTTGCTTCTAAGAAGAATTCTGGTTGTACTTCTAAGACAGATTTGTTCGTTCTTTTGGCAGTCCATGGTATATTCAGTATTCTTCACCAACACCACAATTCCAAGGATTCAGTTCTTCTTCAGTCTTCCTTATTGATTGTCAAGCTTTCACATGCATATGATGCAATTGAAAATACCATGGCTTGGGTCATGAGCACCTTAGTCTTCAAGGCGACATCCTTGCTCTTCAACACATTAAAGAGGTCCTTTGCAGCAGATTTACCCAATGCAATGTGTCTTTTGATTTCTCAGCTGCTGCTTCCATGGCTGTTGTTTGTGGATCCAAGTAAAATGAAATCCTTGACAACTTCAATCTTTTCTCCGTTTATCATGATGTTGCTCATTGGTCCAGTTGTGAGGATTTTTCTTTTCTTTATGTTGAGGTGCAATCCACACTGAAGGCTGTGGTCTTTGATCTTCATTAGTAAGTGCTTCAAGTCCTCTTCACTTTCAGCAAGCAAGGTTGTGTCAGCTGCATAAAGCAGGTTGTTAATGAGTCTTCCTCCATTCCTGATGCCCCATTCTTCTTCATATAGTCCAGCTTCTCGGATTATTTGCTGAGCATACAGCTTGAATAGGTATTGTGAAAGAATACAACCCTGACACACACCTTTCCTGACTTTAAACCAATCAGTATCCTCTTGTTCTGTCTAAACAACTGCCTCTTGATCTATGTAAAGTTTCCTCATGAGCACAATTAAGTGTTCTGGAATCCCATTCTTCACAGTGTTATTCATAGTTTGTTACGATCTACACAGTCGAATGCCTTTGCATAGTCAATAAAACACAGGTAAACATCCTTCTGGTATTCTCTGCTTTCAGCCAGGATCCATCTGACATCAGCAATGATATCCCTGGTTGTACGTCCTTTTCTGAATCCAGCCTGAATTTATGGCAGTTCCATGTCGATATATTGCTGCAGCTGTTTTTGAATGACCTTCAACAAAATTTTGCTTGCGTGTGATAATAATGATACTGTTCTATGATTTCCACTTTGGGTTGGGTCACCTTTCTTGGGAATAGACATAAATATGGATGTCTTCCAGTCAGTTGTTCAGGAAGCTGTCTTCCATATTTCTTGGCATAGATGAGTGAGCAACTCCAGTGCTGCATCTGTTTGTTGAACCATCTCAATTGATATTCCATGAATTCCTGGAGCCTTGTTTTTCGCCAATACCTTCAGAGAAGCTTGGACTTCATCCTTCAGTACCATCGGTTCCTGATCATATGCCACTTCTTGAAATGGTTGAATATCAACTAATTCTTTTTGGTATAATGGCTGTGTATTCCTTCCATCTTCTTTTGAAGCTTCCTGCATCATTTAATATTTTCCCCATAGAATCCTTCACTATTGCAACTTGAGGCTTGAATTTTTTCTTCAGTTCTTTCAGCTTGAGAAACACCAAGCATGTTTTTCCTTTTTGGTTTTCCATTTCTAGCTCTTTGCACATGTCATAATACTTTGTCTTCTCGAGAGGACCTTTGAAATCTTCTGTTCAGTTCTTTTACTTCATCAATTCTTCCTTTTGCTGTAGCTGCTCGACATTTGAGAGCAAGTTTCAGAGTCTCCTCTGACATCCACATTGGTCTTTTCTTTCTTTCCTGTATTTTCAATGACCTCTTGTTTTCTTCATGTATGGTGTCCTTGATGTCATTCCACAACTCATCTGGTCTTCAGTCACTAGAGTTTAATGCATCAAATCTATTCTTCAGATGGTCTCTAAATTCAGGTGGGATGTACTCAAGGTTTTATTTTGGCTCTCGTGGACTTGCTCTGATTTTCTTTTCAGCTTGAACTTGAATATGAGAAACTGATGGTCTGTTCCACAGTCGGCCCGTGGCCTTGTTCTGACTGATGATATTGAGTTTTCCATCATCTCTTTCCACAGAAGTAGTCAATTTGATTTCTGCGTGTTCCATCTGGCAAGGTCCATGTGTATAATCACCATTTTTTTTATTAACTTTTATTAAGCTTCAAGTGAACGTTTACAAATCCAATCAGTCTGTCACATATAAGTTTACATACATCTCACTCCCTACTCCCACTTGCTCTCCCCTTCTTGAGTCAGCCCTTTCAGTCTCTCCTTTCGTGACAATTTTGCCGGCTTCTCTCTCTCTCTATCCTCCCATCCCCCCTCCAGACAAGAGTTGCCAACACAATCTCAAGTGTCCACCTGATATAATTAGCTCACTCTTCATCAGCGTCTCTCTCCCACCCGCTGACCAGTCCCTTTCATGTCTGATGAGTTGTCTTTGGGGATGGTTCCTGTCCTGTGCCAACAGAAGGTCTGGGGACCATGGCCGCCGGGATTCCTCAAGTCTCAGTCAGACCATTAAGTTTGGTCTTTTTATGAGAATTTGGGGTCTGTATCCCACTGATCTCCTGCTCCCTCAGGGGTCCTCTGCTGTGCTCCCTGTCAGGGCAGTCATCTATTGTGGCTGGGCACCAACTAGTTCTTCTGGTCTCAGGATGATGTAGGTCTCTGGTTCATGTGGCCCTTTCTGTCTCTTGGGCTCTTAGTTGTCGTGTGGCCTTGGTGTTCTTCATTTTCCTTTGCTCCAGGTGGGTTGAGACCAATTGATGCATCTTAGATGGCCGCTTGTTAGCATTTAAGACCCCAGACGCCACATTTCAAAGTGGGATGCAGAATGATTTCATAATAGAATTATTTTGCCAATTGACTTAAAAGTCCCCGCAAACCATGTTCCCCAGACCCCCGCCCTTGCTCCGCTGACCTTTGAAGCATTCATTTTATCCCGGAAACTTCTTTGCTTTTGGTCCAGTCCAATTGAGCTGACCTTCCATGTATTGAGTGTTGTCTTTCCCTTCACCTAAAGCATTTCTTATCTACTGATTAATCAGTCAAAAACCCTCTCCCACCCTCCCTCCCTCCCCACCTCATAACCACAAAAGTATGTGTTCTTCTCAGGTTTACTATTACTCAAGATCTTATAATAGTAGTCTTATACAATATTTGTCCTTTTGCCTCTGACTAATTTCGCTCAGCATAATGCCTTCCAGGTTCCTCCATGTTATGAAACATTTCAGAGATTCATCACTGTTCTTTATCGATGCATAGTATTCCATTGTGTGAATATACCACAATTTATTTACCCATTCATCCGTTGATGGACACCTTGGTTGCTTCCAACTTTTTGCTATTGTAAACAGAGCTGCAATAAACATGGGTGTGCATATATCTGTTTGTCTGAAGGCTCTTGTATCTCTAGGGTATATTCCCAGGAGTGGGATTTCTGGGTTGTATGGTAGTTCTATTTCTAACTGTTTAAGATAACGCCAGATAGATTTCCAAAGTGGTTGTACCATTTTACATTCCCACCAGCAGTGTCTAAGAGTTCCAATCTCTCCGCAGCCTCTCCAACATTTATTATTTTGTGTTTTTTGGATTAATGCCAGCCTTGCTGGTGTGAGATGGAATCTCATCGTAGTTTTAATTTGCATTTCTCTGATGGCTAATGATCGTGAGCATTTTTTCATGTATCTGTTGGCTGCCTGAATATCTTCTTTAGTGAAATGTGTGTTCATATCCTTTGCCCACTTTTTGATTGGGTTGTTTGTCTTTTTGTGGTTGAGTTTTGACAGAATCATGTAGATTTTGGAGATCAGGCGCTGGTCGGAGATGTCATAGCTGAAAATTCTTTCCCAGTCTGTAGGTGGTCTTTTTACTCTTGGTGAAGTCTTTAGATGAGCATAGGTGTTTGATTTTTAGGAGCCCCCAGTTATCGGCTTTCTCTTCATCATTTTTGGTAATGTTTTGTATTCTGTTTATGCCTTGTATTAGGGCTCCTAGGGTTGTCCCAATTTTTTCTTCCATGATCTTTATCGTTTTAGTCTTTATGTTTAGGTCTTTGATCCACTTGGAGTTAGTTTTTGTGCATGGTGTAAGGTATGGGTCATGTTTCATTTTTTTGCAAATGAATATCCAGTTATGCCAGCACCATTTGTTAAAAAGGCTTTCTTTTCCCCAATTAATTGACACTGGTCCTTTGTCAAATATCAGCTGCTCATACGTGGATGGATCTATGTCTGGGTTCTCAATTCTGTTCCATTGGTCTACGTGCCTGTTGTTGTACCAGTACCAGGCTGTTTTGACTACTGTGGCTGTATAATAGGTTCTGAAATCAGGTAAAGTGAGGCCTCCCACTTTCTTCTTCTTTTTCAGTAGTGCTTTGCTTATCCGGGGCTTCTTTCCCTTCCATATGAAATTGGTGATTTGTTTCTCTATCCCCTTAAAATATGACATTGGAATTTGGATCGGAAGTGCGTTAAATGTATAGATGGCTTTTGGTAGAATAGACATTTTTACTATGTTAAGTCTTCCTATCCATGAGCAAGGTATGTTTTTCCACTTAAGTATGTCCTTTTGAATTTCTTGTAGTAGAGCTTTGTAGTTTTCTTTGTATAGGTCTTTTACATCCTTGGTAAGATTTATTCCTAAGTATCTTATTTTCTTGGGGGCTACTGTGAATGGTATTGATTTGGTTATTTCCTCTTCGGTGTTCTTTTTGTTGATGTAGAGGAATCCAAGTGATTTTTGTATGTTTATTTTATAACCTGAGACTCTTCCAAACTCTTCTATTAGTTTCAGTAGTTTTCTGCAGGATTCCTTAGGGTTTTCTGTGTATATAATCATGTCATCTGCAAATAGTGATAACTTTACTTCTTCCTTGCCAATCCGGATACCTTTTATTTCTTTGTCTAGCCTAATTGCCCTGGCTAGGACTTCCAGCACGATGTTGAATAAGAGCGGTGATAAAGGGCATCCTTGTCTGGTTCCCGTTCTCAAGGGAAATGCTTTCAGGTTCTTATAATCACCATTTATGTTGGTGAAAGAAGGTATTTGCAATGAAGAGGTCGTTGGTCTTGCAAAATTCTATCATTCAATCTCCAGCGTTGTTTCTATCACCAAGGCCATATTTTCCAACTACTGATCCTTCTTTGTTTCCAACTTTCGCATTCCAATCGCCAGTAATTATTAATGCATCTTGATTGCATGTTCAATCAATTTCAGATTGCAGCAGCTGATAAAAATCTTCTATTTATCCTGGCATAAAAATCCCTTTAATCATTATATAGTGTCCTTCATTATCTTTTGTGGTGGATTTAACTTTAAAGTCAATTTCATCAGAAATTAATATTGCCACTTCTACTCTTTTTTGATTGTTGCTTGCTTGATGTATTTTTTTCATCCTTTGAATTTTAGTTTGTGTCTTTAAGTCTAAGTTGTGTCCCTTGTAGGCAATATATAGATAGCTCGTGTTTTTATTTTATCCATTCTGCCACTCTCTGTCTCTTCTTTGGTGCATGTAGTCCATTTACATTCAGCATAATTATGGATAGGTATGAGTTTAGTGCTGTCATTTAAAAGTCTTTTTTTGTGTATTTTTGACAGTTTCTTTTTTCCACTTAATTTTTTGTGCTGAGTAGTTTTTCTTTATATATTGTCTTTTCCTCTTTCTCACTGTTGTAGGTTTTGTTTTTGCTGAGTCTTTATTGTTTTCTTGTATTTTATTTTGATGTGTAGGATTGTTAGTCTCCTTTGTGGTTACTTTAATAGTTACACCTATTTTTCTAAGTTTAAACCTAACTTTTATTTCTTTATATCGCCTTAGCTTCCTCTCCATATGAAAGATCTATTACTATATTTTTTAGTCCCTCTCTATTAACTTTATATATGGTGGGCTATTGACTTTATGTTGTCATCTTTTACATATTGATATTGCTATTTCTCTGTTTTGGGTTTTTTTTTTCTTTTTGTGATTTCCCTATCAGAGCTGTCATTTGGTTGCTCTGTCCTGTGTTCTAGTCTTTGGTTAATATCTGATATTACTGATTTTCTAACCAGAGAACTCCTTTTAGTATTTCTTGTAGTTTTGGTTTGGTTTTTGCAAATTCCCTAAGCTTCTGTTTATCTGGACATGTTCTAATTTGGCCTTCATATTTGAGAGACAGTTTTGCTGGATATATGATTCTCGGTTGGCAATTTTTCTCCTTCAATGTTTTATGTATGTCATCCTATTGCCTTCTTGCCTGTATGGTTCCTGCTGAGTAGTTCAAGCTTATTCTTATTGACTCTCCTATGTAGGTGACTTTTTGTTTATCCCTAGCCATTCTTAAAATTCTGTTTATCTTCAGTTTTGGCAAGTTTGATTATAATATGTCTTGGTGACTTTCTTTTGGTATGTATGTACCTTATGTGTGTTTTAATGAGCATTTTGGGTAGATATCTTCTCATCTTTCAGGATATCAGGGAAGTTTCTGCCAACAAATCTTCAACAATTCTCTCCATATTTTCTGTTCTCCTTCCCTGTCCTGGTATTCCAATTACTGGTAGGATATTTCTCTTGATAGAGTCTCACATGATTCTTAGGGTTTCTTCATTTTTTTTTAATTCTTTTATCTGATTTTTCTTCAGATATATTGGTGCCAAATGTTTTATCTTCAGTTTCACTGATTCTTACTTCCATGTCCTCAGTTCTGCTTCTCTGACTTTCTATTGTGTTGTCTAATTTTGAAATTTTATTCTTAATCTTCAGAATTTCTGATTGCTGTCTCTCTATGGATTCTTGTAGCCTGTTAAAATTTTCATTGTGCTCTTGAATAACTTCCTTAATTTCCTTAGCTGCTTCATCTGTGTGTTCCTTGGCTTGTTCTGTGTTTTGCCTTATCTCGTTCCTGATGTCTTGAAGAGTTCTGTGTATTAATCTTTTGTATTCTACCTCTGATAACTACAGAAGGAGCTCTTTGTCTGAAAGATCCCGTGACTCTTTGTTTTGGGAGCTTGTTGAAGTGATCATGGTGTGCTTCTTTATGTGATTTTGAGATTGACTGTTGTCTCTGAACCACCTAAAAGTTATTGTATTAATTTGTTTTATGTTTGTTTACTGTATCCTAGCTTGTTGCTTTGATTTGTTTTGATATCCCCAGGTAGGCTGCTTGAGTGAGTCGGCTCAATTATTTGTACCTTTGAAGCTCTAATATCCTGCCACCAGATGGCTAGAATCATTACTAGGTATATGAGCCTAGAAGTCCATTCACTTTTCTTGTATGGATTCAGCTTAAGTGTCCAGATAGTCAGTTACCAAGTGTGTGGTTCAGGCTCTGTCTCACAGTCTTAGGGGGCAGGGGTGATTAGTGTAGGCACAGGTATCTAGTTGCAGCAGGGGGTTATGCTCTGAGCAAGGCAGGGGGTTGGCTACCAACCCCCCAAGTGTCCGTGAGGAAAGCACATCCCCGTTCCCTAGAGCACACAGGTGGCTGGGTTCTGCAGCCCGACCATGGGCTCCTAATTCTTTTGGCTGTGAGGACTGGGAGGCACCACTTATCCTTGGACCCCTGTCTCGGGTGGCTAGGTGTCATGGGTGGAGCCCCCAGTCCTCAAGCCTCTGATGCGGGTATGTGAGGACCCTGTATAATGGGCAGAGTGGTGTCAAACATCAAAAACCTGCCTCTCACCACACAGCTGAAACAGTTGAAGTCGAATCTCAGGCACATACACAGTTGCAGGCTCCCAACAAGGGCCTAAGCTCCAAAATGGGCTCACAGGTCCATGCTGGGGTGAAAATCATTCAAAGTCCGTGAACCATTTGTGCCTGGGCAGGAGCCACTTCTGCCCTGAGTTTCCAGCTGAGTGGAGCTGGCAGATTTTGTGTTTCTCCCAATTGTTAATTTATTCCTTCTCCAAGCTTTTCCAAGCCCAGGAGAATGGCTCAGGGCATACAGTAAGACCTATCTCAGACCCAGGGAAATCAACAGTCACTGAAGCCAGCTGGCCACTGGGGGTGCAGTAAATTAGACACAAGTACTTATCTTTTGCCTGTTCTTAGCTCTGTTCCTCACTGATTCCGTGCAGCTCTCTGTCTCTCCCTGAGGATACCACATCCCAATCACTACAACCAGCCCCACCACAGTCATGCCAGGGGATCATGCCAGTTCTTGCCAATTTGGGTCCAGCAAATCTTTGCTGCTTCGGAACCATCTCCCTGTCCCCCTGCCACTCAGTCTCATTTCCTAAGTTTTCCTTTGATGGTCAGGGCTCCTAGCTTGTCATATATATAGTCGATTCACTTGTTTTTGCAGGTCTCTGTTGTAAGAGGGATCACCAGAAGTGTCTGACTACTCCTCCACGTTCTAATGTGTTGCATTTTTGTAGAATTGCTTCAGGGATCCATTTACTGCTATTAATAAATATACAGTATGGAAATAGCATAGGACACTTTCATTAAGACTTGGGACACTGAGGCCAAACACAGACACACATGCACATCTTCTAAGTAAACTAGTAATTTTATTAATGCCACTTGCAAGTATATATCTTTTTTCCAAATTTAGATGCCATAGTGAATTATGTAAATGAAATAGTACTTTTTCAGTACCTAAGATGTGATTAAAAATACAAGAAACTTGGTGTGAGGGGAAATATGAGGAGTTACACTGATGTGATCCTACATGATTTCTCCATATGGACCAAAAATTGAAGACTGAGTTTAAATGAAAAATTAAACTAAAAATACTACTCATGTAATTCATAGACAGGAGTTTTTTAACGTTCAAAGAGCCCTGTATGCTCAACATAGTCTGATCATATTTAATAATGTTAATTTATATTATAGTAAAGTAAAACGTCAATGAAAACCAGGAAAACCTTCAAATGAGATGGATTGACACAACAGCCACAACAATGGGCTCAAACATATCTAAGATCATGAAGATGGTGCAGCATAAAGTCACCATGACTCAGGGCCAACTAGATGGCAACCAACAACAAAAACAGCAGCATTTAGATTAAGTCAATCCAACTCTCTTTAAAAGGCTGTCTTAGTCACCTGATATTGCTATAACAGAAGTACCGCAAGTGGATGGCTTTAATGAGGACAAATTTATTCATAGCGTAGGAAGGTAGAAGTCCAAATTCAGGGTGTCAGCTCCAGGGTAAGGCTTTCTCTCTCTGTTGTTTCTAGGGGAAAGTCCTTGTCATCAATCTTTCCCAGTCTAGGAGCTTCTCAGTGCAGAGATCAGGGGGTCCAAAATATATGTTATTCTCCTGGTTCTTATTTCTTGGTGGTATAACGTACCTCTGTCTCTCTGTTCACTTCTCTTTTTTATATCTCAAAAGAGACTGGATTAAAACAGAACTTAACCTTAGAGATGGAGTCCTACCTCATTAACATAAGTGCCATTAATCCCACCTCATTAACATCATAGAGGCAGGATTTACAACACATAGGAAAATCACATCAGATGACAAAATGGTGAACAATCACACAATACTGGGAATCATAGACTAGCCAAGCTGACACACATTTTGGGAGGGACACAATTCAACCCATAACAAAGGCCTTATTTACTCTTTGATGAGTTTTTTACTTACATGGTTTCTACAAATGCATTTGCTCAATGAACAGGTAAGTGCATGACAGCTGTTTAGCAGTCTGGGCAGTGGTGATTTAATCTTCCTACTCTTACATGTAGCTCAAGCTTATTTGTAATTAGATCAAGAAATGCCTTTTTTGTTTTTTTTCCTTTTGGACCAGATTTATTAATCCAACTTTTATTAGGTGCCAGACATAATGCTAAACACTGGGGATAAAAATTAATAATAAGGTAAAGTCCTTGCCTTAAGGACCTCACAGTAAATGAAAAAGAAAATGCAAAGTTTAAGATTTACAAAGGAGTTGCTGGGGAAATAATCAATCAAGATAGAAGGTCTGTAGAAATTTAGAAGATACAGAAAAGAGAATGTCATTTGAAGACCCTGGGCCACTGAATCATTTTAAGAAAGATCTATCAATGTTAACTTTACCTTTTTCTTTGCAATTTTCTTCTCAAATGAAGAATTTGGGATACTAAATGATTATTGCCTGAGACTTCTGGCTTTCTGCCAGCACATGACTAGCACAATATGATTGAAAAATATACTTAATCCCATCCTTGGCTCCTCATCTATACAGAAAAGCACCATGTGTTAATTTCAGAAACATCATTTTCTCCATCTTAACACACTATATGAAACCAGTTATCTAAGATCATTTTTACCATAGTTACCTAAGTGGGACCTTAAAATTTTGCACTTATTTTCATATCGAGTGTTATGTTAGTGTCAGAAATATTTCCAATGAAAGAAATACTCTAGGTTGGAAGGAATGGTTATCTCAAAGGGAGTTAAGGGGATAAGGAAAGGAGAAACCTCACTTATTTTACCTACTTTTGTATTTTTATAACAAGTTTTTAAACTTTTGTGATTAAGAAAAAAATTAGAAGCTGAACATAACACAAAAGAGGGTAAACATTTATTTGAGACTACACCCGGTAAATTGAACCAATCCAAAATATTGACACTAAATCCTCTCATTTCAAAGCAGAAATGGCCATGATTTGGCAAATACAGAGAAGAGAAAATGTGAACTTAGAGTCAACAATAGATGGTATAGAAGAAATGGTTACATATGGTTCACACAACCAATTAATAAAACTTCCATCAGAATTACCAAGTGGCTTGCTAAAGTTAGCATTTTCTCAGTGTTTGCATATAAAGCACATTTTAGGAGCTGATATATAAAATATTAAAAAGTTATGGGAGAAGGAGAATGCATAATATTAACTGCATATCTATCACCATTTTCATGTATTTTAATTCTACATATATTTAATCCAATAAAAAATATTATTACTGTTTTATACTGTTGATATTACTTCATGTTTTCTCATGTTTGCTTTTTTTAAGTGCTCTCATCTCTTTTCATTTTCCTTCTACTTGATGAACTCCCTTTAGTATTTCTTTTAGTGAGTATCTACTGATGACATATTATTTCAGTTTGTTTTTTTCTGTAACATCTTATTTTACTTTAATTTTTAAAGCATTTTTTCAGTAGGTTTAAAATCTTAGGTTGGCAGATTTTTTTTGTTTCATTTTGTTTTATTTGTTTGTTTCCCTTTTAGAACTTTAAAGGTCTTATTCCATTATCTTCTGAATTCCATCATTTCTGTTGAGAAACCAGTTGTCAATCTTGTTGATTATTTAAAGATGACGTGCTTTTTTCTCTAAGTACTTTTAAGATCTATTTTAGGATTTGGTTTCTAACAGTTTGCTATGACATGCTCAACTATAGTATTCTCTATTTATTCCCTGTTTTATGATTATAGAGCTTCTTCAATACCTGACTTGATGACCTTCATCAGCTCTGGGAAATTTTGCCCTATTTTCACTCTCTTTTTTCTTTTCTTCTCTTTCTGGAGATATAATTACACATACATTATACTTTGCCACCTGGTTGCGCATATGTTCTGTACTCTTTGTACATTTTTCATTATTTTTTCTTTTGGTTTGGTTCTGTATAATTTCACCTGGACTATCTTTCTACGTGCTAAGACTCTTCTTTTCATCTAATCTACTGTTACCACCATTCTTTGAGTTCATACTTTTAGATATTGTATTTTTTTAGTTTTTTTTTTTTTATGAGTTTTGTTTGTTTTCTGTATAGAGTCCAGTGCTCTGGAGAAATTCTCCATTTTGTCATCTATGTTCTTAAGCATATTAATCATAGTTATTTTAAATCCATATTTGATAATTTCAATACCTTGTTTACCTGTTATTCTGCTTCTATTGCTTAGTTTTCCATTTAGTTTTGGGTCATTTCATGCTCTCTCAATAAATGAGTTGTTTCCCTTTTTTTTTTACTATGACAATCAAGCTACTATAAACATATTTGTACATGTACCATGCAGTGAATTACTTAATATGGATCTCCTAGCCATAGTATTTGGGAATCCCATACAATGGCTGGGTGGGACCATGAAAAAAAAGTCACCTGACTTGCCAGTTTGGGTTTATCAGCCCCTGCAACCACGTGAGTCAGGAGAAGCCTCTAGTCTGACACCTGATCTACTGATCTGGGACTTGCCAGCCTCCACAACCATGTGAGGCATTTCCTTGATGGATCATGAGCTCTGCAAGACATTGCAATGAATTACAGAACCCAAAGATGGGAGGGAGAGTACTGAGGGAAGGAGTAGTCATTGATGTTAGAAAGGAAGGAATGGTACAGAAGTTTGGAAAAAGCAGACATTTAAGACATCTTTAATATCCACCTTGTAGGAGCCAGCTTTGTGGAGATCCTTATAAAGAAATTATTCTTTTAAAATATCTTTTTGTTCTCACGTATAATAATTTAGATTGATTATAAGTACAGTAGAATTGCTGAGTAAATAAATCACGCAAACTATAGATTTTCTAGAAAATGCTAAATTGTTTTTCAAAGGAATGGTACCAATTTACATTTCCACCTAAAACAAAAAAACAAAAACCCATGTCTGTCAAGGCAATTCCTACTCATAGCAACCCTATAGGACAGAGTAGAACTACCCTATAGGGTTTCCAAGGATCAACTGGTAGATTCGAGCCGCTGACCTTTTGGTTAGCAGCCAAACGCTTAACCACTGAGCTACAAAGGCTCCCATTCCCACCTAGTGTTTAATAAATTACACTTTCCCATAATCTTAGCAACATTTACTATTGTCAGGCTTTTTTTTTTATATATATATGTTTATGATTTCCAAAAAAATCTCATTACATTATTAACAATTGTTTTGTTACTAAATATTATATTTCTTTTTCAAAACTGTTCAGATAAGTTCATCTTGGTTAACATGTAATTAAAAGTGTAGTAATCATTTAAAATATGTTTTCATGTTGTTGTAAGTTGTGTAGATTTTATTGAATTTACTTCCTTTGTGTTTATCACTGAGTTGTATCATTTACCCTATTCACCAATTGAATCAATGGCTCAAAAGTAGTTCATTAAAGGGTAAATTGGCACCAAAAATTATAACCAAAATATAAGCATTCAAAGCCACATTGGAAACATAAGTAAAGAACAGCTATATAGTATAAATAGTATTATGACTCAGTATATACTGGACCAATCAAATCTGAAATATAAGGATTTACATGAATGGACAAAAAGGAGAAGAAGGTTCTAATAAGAATTATAACCCTCTGAACATTGGATTCTATTGGATGGTCCTTCCATTTTTTCCTATCCCCCATTGCAATGTCTGATGAGAATATTGTATAAGGCTTTCTAAATGATGGTACAAATGTGTAGATTACTGAATTGACTTTTTCTAATATTCTTTATTCTATACTTACTTTTCTTTACAGACTCTGAGGTAGTGCTGCAATGTTGGTATTCGAGTTTTACCAATGTTTTGGATTGACAGAATGGCTGCAACAATGGGCTTAAGCACAGTAACAATTGTGAGGATGGTACAGGACCTGACCGTGTTTCACTCTGTTGCACATAGGGTCACTGCGAGCTGGCAGTGACTTGATGACACCTAACAACGTTTTGAAGATATGAATATTACTAAAATTATGAACCAAAGAGTAAACAACTGTCTTAAATTCACTTTCTGAGTAATTATACCCTATGAATTTCTAGTCTAACCTACTGAATGATTAAATTATTTTGATATAAGTATAAAGAAAATTACTTCATATATTTCTTCCATATAGTCTCTTTATGATTTTACTTATGTAGACAGTACTAGTTTTATTGTCTAAGTATTTCATCTGAATTTATGTTAAAGGACTCTAACTGGATATTAAGTGAAAGAATAGTTCTGCAATGTCATTTTAAATTTAAGATTAATTTAAGTGATTTACCTTATATTGGGCAATCTTTAAATACCTTTAACAAGTAAAAAGTCATTTCCCCCTCTGTCCAAGCCAATCATAGCTGAGTAATGTAGAAAGATTTCACAGAAGACTTTAGTATTTGCATGCTAAAATCTACTTCTTATTTTCATGCTCCCTGATTTCACTGGATGTGTTTCTTGGCCGTTTTTTCAAGTGTATTTGTGTTGGGCAAGGAGCCAATGGTATTATACATGGAAACCAGGTAGCTGTCAGAAGGACTGTGGCAGCATGTCTAATTTCACTATATTAAACCTGTCACAAAATGTTAAGTAAGAGATTACAGGAAGTATGCATAGATTACAGGAAGTATGCACGGTTTATAACTTAATAAACTTGTAGTGCTAGGAACAATCTAAAATCCCTGTCTTTTATCTTCTTTTTCATTTGGTTTCACCAATCTCTTTAAACCACTGCTAGAAGGATGGGTGGAGCTATACATTTTTTAATGACCACAAGAAAGCTCTCTCCGAAGTAACAGCAATACCAATAGTTATTCAGAAATGTTTGAGAAGCTACCAAGGGTTTTCTTCTCAAGACACAGACATATCTATTTCTTATGCCATGAAAGTATAATGAATCTTGAAGATGGCTGAAGTGTAAATACATTTTTAATTTCTGAGAAATCAGATGAATTCCTAGTATAGCTAGCAGTTTCTGTTGTAGACATTAAAGTACATTCCAACAAAACATTTATTTTTTAGGACAAAAGCTTTTGAGCTTAAAACCAGGTAATACTTGCTGATTTTTTCTTTAATGAGCAGGAGCAAATCATGGCTCTGTGGTGTCTGAAGCATATACAATTTGGAGGACACTCTGTCTTATAGGGTCTCTATAAGTCAGAATTGACTTGATGGAACACAACAATAACAACTTAAGAAAAAGATAAAAATGTATTCAAAATTACGGAATATAGTTTTAGAGTGAGAAAAAAATCACAGTAAATTAAAAAGTATAAAAAGAGACCAATACCATAAATATCACCAAAAGTGCATAATATTTTTGTTAATCAATGACCTCACACATCTTTGTCATACACCATAGACTCATGGCAGATAACACGGCTAAAGTCCACTTTGTTTCCTACTACTGTGAAACCTATAAATTAACATTTGGAATAAAGTTAATGCATCATAATCTCACTCCATTTTTTAAGTTCTATTCTCTATTTCACATAAAAACAAACAAATAATGAAGAGCCTCAAAAAGCACATCTCACTTTGGAAAAACTAAGCCTATGACATTGTCTATTTTACACCAGCATTTATAGGTATATGTGTGTGATATGGGGTAGGAGTGGGAGGTTATACATGTCAAATTTGTCCTCTTAAGGAGTAAGACATAAATTAGGAAGTTTGAATTTACTTGGATGTATGCAAATTATGTGGCTCAGGGTTTTGAGGATCTTGAGTATTTCAAATTTTGTTGCACTATGGTGGCTTGCATATTGCTGTAATACTGAAGACTATGCCACCAGTATTCGAATACCAGCAAGGTAACCCATGGTGGACAGGTTTCAGCTGAGCTTCCAGACTAAGATAGACAGAGAAGGACCTGGCGGTCTACTTCTGAAAAAAAGGTAGGCAATGAAAACCTTAAGGAATAGCAGCAGAACATTGTCTGATATAGTACCAGAAGATGAGTCCCTCAGGTTGAAAGACCACTGGGGAAGAGCTGCCTCCTCAAATTAGAATCCACCTTAATGATGTAGATGGAGTCAAGCTTTTGGGTCCTTCATTTGCTGATGCGGCATGACTCAAAATGAGAAGAAACAGCTGCAAACATCCATTAATAATTGGAACACGGAATGTACAAAGTATGAATCTAGGAAAACTGGGAATCATCAGAAATGAAATGCAACACATGAACATCAATATCTTAGGTATTAGTGAGCTGAAACAGCCTGGCTTTGACCATTTTAAATCAGGCAGATTTTTTTTTACCAACCTCTGCAGTCTGAAATTGATCAAACATGCAATCAAGATGCATTGATAATTACTGGTGATTGGAATATGAAAGTTGGAAACAAAGGAGATGGATTGGTAGTTGGTAAATATGGCCTTGGGGATAGAAACAATGCCAGAAATCACATGATAGAATTTTGCAAGACCAATGGCTTCCTCATTGCAAATACCTTTTTCAACAACATAAATGACTATACATGTGGACTTCACCAGATGGGATACACAGGAATCAAATCAACTACATCTGTGGAAAGAGATCATGGAAAAGCTCAATGTTATCAGTCAGAACAAGGCTGGGGCCGATTGTGGAACAGACCATCAATTGCTCCTGTGCAAGTTCAAGTTGAAGCTGAAAAAAATTAGAATAAGTCCACGAAAGCCAAAGTATGACCTTGAGTATATCCCTCCTTAATTTAAGGACTATCTCAGAAGATATTTGACCCATTGTACACTAATGACCAAAGATCAGATGAGTTGTGGAATGATATCAAGGACATCATACATGAAGAAAGCATCATACATGAAGAAAGCAAGAGGTCATTTCAAAGACAGAAGAGAAAGAAAAGACAAAATGGATGTCAGAAGACACTCCGAAACTTGCTTTTGAACAGTAAGTAACTAAAGCAAATGGAAGAAATGATGAAGTCAAAGAGCTCAAGAGAAAATTTCAAGGGGCTCCTCAATAAGACAAAGAAATGTATTACAGTGACATGCACAAAGACCTGGAGTTAGGAAACCAAAAAGGAACCACATGCTTGGAATTTCTCAAGTTGAAAGAACTGATGAAAAAATTCAGCAGTCAAGTTGCAGTTTTGAAGGGTTTTATGGGCAAAATACTGAACAATGCAGGAAGTATCCAAAGAAGATGGAAGGAATACACAGAGTCACTATACCAGAAAGAATTGGTTGACATTCAGTCATTTTAAGAAGTAGCATATGATCAAGAACTAACAAAAAAAGGTACTGAAAAAAGAAGCCCAAGCTGCACTGAAGGCATTGGTGAAAAGGCATTTTGTTCTGTGGTGTTCTGAGTACCTAGCACTGCATCTGTTTGTTGAAATATCTCAATTGCTATTCTGTCAATTCCATGTGCAGGCTGGAGGCTCCAGGAATTGACAGAATAGCAATTGAGATATTTCAACAAACAGATGCAGTGCTGGAAGTGCTCACTCATCTATGCCAAGAAATTTGGAAGACAGCTACCTGGTCAACCGACTGGAAGAGATCCATATTTGTACCCATTCCAAAGAAGGGTGATTTAGTCACTGAGGAAAAATGGATGCAAAATGGAAAATGATCACATGGCTCCCTTTTCATTAATTTTTTTCTTTTTTTGCTAAAATATGAATGAGGCTAGAGCCTCCAGCCTGCACATGGAAAATCCTGGCTGAGGAGAATGACAAGTGTCAGTCAAAGCAATTAGCAGCCATGATGTAGGCTTTATCCGGAAGGCAGGCGTCAAAACAGAATACTCAACTGTGAAAAACTAAACTAAAATGTGGTCAGGCCAGTTGGAATGCAATTATGGGAAGTTTACCTCGGTTGCCTGCAAAGCAATAAGAAGATCAAAGACAGAAACACACCAAGGTCAGATTTAGCTGAAATAAAATAGGCAAAGAAAGTAGATGAAGCATAGAATGGGATGTGTAACTGTGTAATCTTAAAAGCAGAGAAGTCTGTGCTGGCAAATATTTCTTTTTTTAACAAGCTGACATCTAGAATGGTTTAAAATGAATGGAGGAGGGGGTCAGGGATGTTCACCCCCAGAACTGTAGATGTTGTACAGCTTTTAGCCCAGGAATACTCTTGGGCAGTGCTAATTCTGGGGTAATTTGAGAGTCTTCAGAAGTCCAAAAGGAACTGAGAGTTTTCAGTATTGCAGTTCATCACTAAGTTATTCTCCTTTCTCTCCCAACTTTCCCTACATCCTCCCCAAGCTGAAACAAACACAGGTCTCTTAATGTTCTCTCCTTTTATACGGCAACTGACTGTCCCAATTTTTCCTGGGACTAAAATGGTTCCCTGGATACAGAACTTTCCATTTTAAAACCAGGACTGTACTAGTCCAAACCGAGATGAGCTGGTAACTCTAACTGTGGGCCAAATTATCTTGCAACTAAGCCTTAATTTCACAACAGAGTAGTAACAGGGGCCAATTCTAACTCTGAACACTAGACTTCAACCCAGTGCACCTTTCATTACAGTTTGTTCTTAGTATTATTACAAACCCCCTTTCTTAGACTATATTTATCTAATATATGTACTGGAACTTATATTCACATTTATGTTTGCAACATTTATACAAAGTCCTAGGTTGATAACAAAAATACACTCCTCTATGAAATTAGGATTTAAAATGCTAATATAGAGACTTCTGTTTTTATTTCACAGTTACACTCTATGTTTATTATAAGGGGGTGTGTGTGTGTGTTTAAATTGCAGTTCTCTGGCTGGTGCAGGATGAAATTTATTATTAGGTACTCAGAACACCACAGAACAAAAATTGTCATTCTGATAACTACTCAATTTTCTTGGAGTGGCACTGCCATGAAAATTGAGCCATTGAGATACTGAGAAAAAAACATTATCTGAGGTCTAAAGTAACGCAGGATCTTGTGAAACCCATAAATTAACATTTGGAATAAGATTAATGCATCATAATCTCACTCCCTTTTACAAATTCAATCCTCTAGTTCACATACAGACAACCTGAAATAATGAAGACCCTCAAAAAGCACATCCCCCCGCCCCCTGGAAAAGTTAAGCCTGTGGTGTTATTTATTTTGTATCAGCATTTAAGGGTGTACACCTTCGATGTGGGGTGGGGTGGGGGGGTTGTGCAAGTCAGCTTTGTCCTTTTAAGGGGTAAGAAGCAAATTATGTATTTTGAATCTACTTCGATGTCTGCAAATTATGTGGCTCAGCATTTTGGGGATCTTAGCATTTCAAATGTGAACACTTTATGTTGAGATGTCATTGAGTAACCCTCTTTTGCTTCTTTGTCAATCATTTTTAGCACTGGAAAAAATGCAACCCAGCACAATGAAAGCTGCCAAATTATTTCTGAGAGAATATGAGTCATAAAAGAATCATGAAATATTGATCGTGATAATCCACAGCCCAGTAAATGATGTATAGGAGCTATGAAGATTAAGGCATGTATTTATCATTGTGTTGACTCTCAGGTTCTCAGCATGATGTAGACAGAGGAGCAGTGGATTGGGCAATGGGAAACCTGACTGCTAGGTCTAGTCAATATTGATTGAGATCCTCTTATACTTGAGACACTGTACTGAGTGCTTTTATGTGAACATTTTTTATTTAATTTCCAAATGAACCTGAGAAGGCATTTCCTTTTTAGAGGAGAACACTGGGGGTGAAAGAGTTTAAACGATGTGCTCAGATTTACACAGTGGCCAAGCCAGTATCAGTCTTAGCCCTTGACGTCCTCCAGAATTCATTCTGTGTGTGTGAATCTCATAATACATAATACATAATGTGGGGCTACACGTTAGCTAGTCTATCCACCTCATGCTGTGCGAATGTAATATATACCAATACTCTAAGTTTGATAGGAATAATTTTTAAATGCTATGTCTACTTCATAGAAACTTTAAGAGGCATTACAATTATCGGTTGGGAAGACAATATAATTTTTAAATCAAGATCAGTGAAAAAAGCAAGATACAAAAATGTATTTATACTATAATTAATTTAAGTTAAATAACATATTTATAAGAATGGAAACTGTTATTGTTAGGTGCGGTTGAGTTGGTTGCCACTCATAGCGATCCTATGTACAGAATGAAATACTGTCCAGTCCTGCCCAATCCTCACAATTGTTGTTATGCTTGGCCCCATTGTTGAAGCCTGTGTCAATCCATCTCATTGAGGGTCTCCCTCTTTTTCGCTGACCCTCTACTTTACCAAGCATGATGTCCTTCTCCAGAAACTCATCCCTCCTGATATGTCCAAAGTATGTGAGACATAGTCTCACCATCCTTGCTTCTAAGGAGCATTCTGGTTGTACTTCCTCCAAGACAACTAAACCAAAACCCATTGCTGTCGAGTCAATTCCAACTCATAGCAACCCATACGGTTTCCAAGGAGCGCCTAGTGGATTCAAACTGCCGACATTTTGGTTAGCAGTAGTAGCTCTTAACTACTACGCCACCAAGGTTTCCCTAAGACAGCTAAAAAAATCTGTAAAATACCAATATTGTAACAATGATCACTTTAGAGTGTTAGAATTATACTTTTCTAAATTTTCTAATGTGGTATTATAATGATGAAAATTTCAGTAAATTTACATTTGTTTTAAAGATTGCAGTGAGAGAACACTGGGGCAGAAAACCTGACTTCGAGAGCATATTAAAAACATAAAATGTGACTATTCTTACAAGCAGAGTCCTATTAGAAATTAAACCTGTAGTTGTTGTTGTTGCTAGGTGCTGTCAAGTCAATTTTTGACTCATAGGACCCCATGTGACAGAGTAGGACTCCCCCATAGGGTTTTCTAGGCTGTAATCTTTATCGGAGCAGATCAGCAGGTCTTTCCACCACAGGGCCTCTGAGTGGGTTCTGTCAACGTTTCTACTAACAGCTATTAACCGTTGCACAATTAGGGCTCCTTAAACCTACAGTAGAGTCCTCTATTTCAGAAATGAACTCTTCATTTCAAGTACTAGATGAATTATACGAGTATGTATTTTAGTCCATGATTTTTAAAGAATATTATCATTAGCAACTTTCAGTCTTACCAGTGATGAATATTAAATGATGCAAGCCTTTTATGCATGAAGAAGTAGGCTGTCTGTAAATATTAATGACTGACTGACCGCACAAAGCATTTGCCTTTTTTTCTGAAACACACATCTGCCACCTGTTTTCTTACAACAGCCTTGGTCAGAGCCTCAGCTAGTTAATATCTTTGTGTGAGATTATCGTTTGCTCACTGAAGAAATTTTAATCAATTGTGTGTGCGTTTAAGATTTCATCTTTCCTCAGAGATTCTCCTAACCTTGAGGTCTTAGAAGACTCTTCTTTAACATTTGCAATTTCGTTTGATTACTATTTCACAGGAAGAATCACCTGGCATTTTGCTAACTATGATTTATTAGGTTAATATCATTTTCTAATAACAGATCTGCCATAAAAATAACACCCACACAAAATGTACTAAATTTTAATTAGGTCTGTGAAACTGTGTTAACAGTCAAATTGTGATGCTCACACAGAAAAACAGACAGATTTGACAACAAATATAAGGCAATATTAGAGTTGTTGTTGGGTGCTGCTGAGTCACTTCCGACCCATAGCGACCCTGTGTACAACAGAGCAAAACACTGCCCGTTCTAAGAGTAATAAACATTTAAAACTCCACCGAATCTTCACATCCAAATAAATGTCATGTTATAATAATACAACTGACAATAACTAACATTTTGAGGTGAAAATTATTATCCTCATTAAAAGCTTAACACCCATTAAGGTCAAGCAACTCGGGTATGTACAACTTCAACGTTACTGGCGAAATTAAGTGGCTACTGTTCAAAACGTTTCTCTTAATTGAAGCTTTCATAGACTCTTAGGCGGGACTCCAAAAAATAATCCTATTACTTCTTTATTTTAGTCAGTTTTTCTCAAAACTTTTGCTATTTACAAAAATGTAACCTACCCCTGAAGAGTAAAGATTCCACCTCAATGGGTAAAAAGAAAAGAGGAATCTCTAAATATTTTGAACAATGTCAGCATTACTGAAGTTAAGGGATATTCTCCAAAGGTAAAAACTTTGGTGGCAACATACCCACTTGGAAGTTTATGCTTCATGTGTGGAGTGGATAAATGGTTGGTATTTATTTTTAAAAAGTTTCAGAAACTTGAGGTGATAGTTGATGAACTACATTCTGAATATATAGATAACAAAATTCCCTTTGATAAAATATATATTAAGGTTAGCTCTCCATTGAAATCCTTCATGGAATAAAATATTATAATATTAATTCAATTTAAACTAAATATGCCATTCAGTAACTGCCTCACTGACTACACTGTAAAATGGTTTGACAACACTAGGGTATCTTGCTTCTCACTGTGTTTTGAAAGCAATGGGTTGTATTGCAATATGCCAGGAGATATATGAAAACCACAAGAAGATGACATATCTTTCTGGTGCATTGATTTCACTTATCTGTTTCCATTTTTTGTTTTTAACAAACATTAGTGAATACAGGAAATGAAAATTGTCAAAGCGTGTAACATTGTTAATTGTCAAAATTAATAACTCATAGATAGAGTTGCTTCAAATGTCAGTACTTATTTGCATTAGGCATTTAATTAAATTCTTTTAAAACCCTTTCTATATCTCTATAATAATCTGGTAACAATTTGTAGTTATTGGCGGAGTACACTGAAGAAAAAAGGGAATTAATTAAGGTAACATAGCCTATAAAATTTTAAGACTTATTAAAGTTGTCTAAGAGCATTATTTTCTCACCTAAATTACATAAGAAGGCCTTTAAAGGAGTATATATATATAATGTATATAAAAAAGCTTTAGTGGTGCAATGGTTAAACACTCAGTTACTAACAGAAAGGTCAGCTGTTAAAACTCACAAGCCACTCCACGGGCGAAAGATGTGGTAGTCTGCTTCCATGAAGATTATGGCCTAGGAAACTCTATAGGGCAGTTCTACTCTATCCTATAGGGTCACCATGGGTCATACTGGACTCGAAGGCAATGGGTATATGCATAATGGGTATACATATATATGTATACCCATTATATACATATGTTGTTGTTGTTAGGTGCCATTGAGTCAGTTCTGAATTATAAAACCCCATGTAAAACAGAAGAAAACACTGCCCTGTCCTGTGCCATCCTCATAACCATTGCTATGTTTGAGCCCATTATTGCAGCTACTGCGTCAATCCATCTCCTTGAGGGTCTTTTTCTTTTTCTCTGACTTTCTACTTTACCAAGCATGATGTACTTCTCCAGGGACTGGTCCCTCCTGATAATATGTCCAAAGTACCCGAGACAAAGTCTCGCTATCCTTGTTTCTAAAGAGCATTCTAACTGTACTTTTTCCGAGACAGATTTGTTCATTCTTCTGGCACTCCACAATACAGTCCATATTCTTCTGAACTCCCTAATTCAAAGCCATCAATTCTTCTTCAGTTTTCCTTATTCATTGTCCAGCTTTCACATTCATATGAGGTGATTGCTTGGGTCAGGCACACCTTAGTCCTCAAAGTGACATTTCTGGTTTTTAACACTTTAAAGAGGTTTTTTGCAGCAGATTTACCAATGCAATACATCCTTTGATTTCTTGACAGCTGCTTCCAGGAGCATTGATTGTGGATCCAAGTAAAATGAAATCATTTACAACTTCAATGTTTTCTCTATTTATCGTGATATTGTTTATTGGTCCAGTGGTGAGGATTTGTGTTCTCTTTAGGTTGAGGTGTAATCCATGCTGAAGGCTATAGTCTTTGATATTCATTGGTAAGTACTTCAAGCCCTCTTCACTTTCAGCAAGCAAGGTTGTGTCATCTACATATTACAGGTTGTTAATGAATCTTCCTCCAATCTAGATGCCATGTTCTTCTTCTTATAGTCCAGCTTCTAGGATTATTTGCTCAGCATACAGACTGAATAAGTATGGTGAAATTATACAACCCTGATGTATACCTTTCCAGATTTTAAACCATGCAGTATTCCCTTGTTCTGTTTTGACGACCGCCTGTTGGTCTATGTACAGGTTCCTCATGAGCACAATTATGTGCTTTGGAATTCCCATTCTTCATGATGTTACCCATAATTTGCTATGATTTACACAGTCGAATGCCTTTGCATAGTCAATAAAACACAGGTAAATATCTGTTATGAATTGAATTGTGTCCCCCAGAAATGTGTGTCAACTTGGTTAGGCCATGATTCCCAGTATTATGTGGTCGTCTACCATTTTGTTACCTGATATGATTATCATATGTGTTGTAAATTCTAACCTCTATTATGTTAATGAGGCAGGATTAGAGGCAGTTATGTTAATGAGGCAGGACTCAATCTATAAGATTAGGTTGTACCTTGACTCAATTCTTTTGAGATATAAAAGAGAGAATCAAGCAGACAGGAGAGGGACCTCACACCACAAAGATAGAAGAGCTGGGAGAAGAGGGTATCTTTGGACCTGGGGTCCCTGCACTGAGAAGCTCCTAGACCAGAGGAAGAATGATGATGAGGACCTTCACCCAGAGCAGCCAGAGAGAGAAATCCTTCCCCTGGAGCTGGTGTGCTGAATTTGTATTTCTAGCCTTCTCAAATGTGAAAGAATAAGTTTCTGTTCATTAAAGCCATGCTCTTATGGTATTTCTGTTATAGTGGCACAAGAAAACTAAGACAACATCTTTCTGGCCTTCTCTGCTTTCAGCAAAGATCTGTCTGATGTCAGCAATGATATCCCTAGTTCAATGTCCTCTTCTGAACCCAGCTTGAATTGCTGAGTTCCCTGTCGATGTGCTGCTGCAACTGCTTTTGAAGTATCTTCAGCAAAATTTTACTTGTGTGATATTAATGACATTGTTTGATAATATCTGCATTCTGTTGCATCACCTTTCTTTGGAATGGTCACAAATATGGATCTCTTCAAGTTGGTTGGCCAGGTAGATGTCTTCCAAATTTCTTGGCATAGACATGTGAGCACTTCCAGCACTGCATTTGTTTGTTGAAACATCTCAATTGATATCCCATCAATTTCTGGAGCCTTGTTCTTTGCCGATGCCTTCAGTGCAGCTTGGACCTCTTCCTTCAGCACCATCGATTTCTGACCATATGCTACCTCTTGAAATGGTTGAGCATCGACTAATTCTTTTTGATATAATGACTCTGTGTATTCCTTCCATCTTCTTTTGATGCTTCCTGAGTCATTTAATATTTTCCCCATGGAATCCTTCACTATTGCAACTCAAGGCTTGAATTTTTTCTTCAGTTCTTTCAGCTTGAGAAATGCAGAGTGTGTTCTTCCCTTTTGGTTTTCTATCTCCAATTCTTTGCACATGTCGTTATAATACTTTGTCTTCTTGAGAGGCCCTTTGAAATCTTCTGTTCAGATCTTTTATGTGCTCATTTCTTCTGTTCACTTTAGCTACTCTACATTTAAGAACAAATTTCCTAGTCTCTTCTGACATCCATTTTGTTCTTTTATTTCTTTCCTATCTTTTCAATACCTTTTGCTTTCTTCGTGTATTATGTCCTTGATGTCGTCCCACAGCTCATCTGGTTTTCACTCATTAGTGTTCATTGCACCAAATCTACTCTTCAGATGATCTCTAAATTCAGATGGGATATACTCAGTTGTACTTCAGCTTTCCTGAACTTGCTTTAATTTTCTTCAGCTTCAGCTTGAACTCGCATACGTGCAGTTCATAGTCTGTTCCACAGTTAGCCCCTGTTATGACTGATGTTATAGAGCTTCTCCATTGCCTCTTTCCACAGATATAGTAGATTTGGTTCCAGTGTATTTCATCAGATGAGGTCCACTGTATAGTCACCTGTTATGTTGTTGAATAAAAGGTATTTTCAGTGAATAAGTTGTTGGTCTTGCAAAATTCTATCATGTGATCTCCAGCATCATTTCTATCACCAAGGCCATATTTTCCAACATCCAATCCTTCTTTGTTCTCAATTTTCTCATTCCAACCACCAGTAGTTATCAATGAATGCATCTTGATTGCATGTTTGATCAATTTCAGACTGTAGAAGTTGGTAAAAATCTTCAACTTCTTCATCTTTGACCTTAGTAGTTGGTACATAAATTTGAATAATAGTCATGTTAACTGGTCTTCGTTGTAGGTGTATGGATATTATCCTATCACTGACAGTGTTGTACTTCAGGATAGATCTTGTTCTTTTTGATGACAAATGCAACACCATCCTCTTCAATTTGTCATTCCTGGCATAGTAGACCATACAATTGTCTGATTCAGAATGGCAAATACCAGTCTGTTTCAGCTCACCAATGCCTAGGATATCTATAGGTCTTTATGGGTTCCACTTCATTTTGGTGACTTCCATTTTCCTAGGTTCATATTTCATACATTCCATGTTGTTCATTAATGAATGTTAACAGCTGTTTCTTGTCATGTTGGTCATGCCACATCAGCACGTGAAGGTCCCAAAAGCTGTGCCCCATTCATGTCATTAAGATTGACTCATTTTGAGGAGGCAGCTCTTCCCCAGTCATCTTCTGAGTGCTGTCCAACCTGAGGGCCTCATCTTCCAGCACAATATCAGACAATCTTCTGCTGCTAGTCATAAAGCACAATATCAGACAATCTTCTGCTGCTAGTCTTAAGATTTTTACTGGCCAATTGTTTCAGAAGTAAACTGCCAGGTCCTCTCCCCTAGTCTGTCTTAGCCTGGAAACTTTGCTGAAACCTGTACACCATGGATGACCCCACTGGTATTTGAAATACCTGTGGCATAACTTCTACCATCACAGCAACACAAAAGCCACCACAGTACAACCAACTGACAGATGAGTGGTGGTTCTTACCAGCATGTTTATTATACTTGAACATAGAATATGAAAGAATCATAGGCCAGAGCCCCTTGGTGCCCAAAGGTCCTCATCATGTACCTGAATCTTGTCAGGTTTTTCTTTCTTTTTTGCCACTATCCAGTTTTCACTTAGTTCAATATCCTAGTCAATTAGTTGTATAGAGGGAGTATATTATAGAGCATGATTATTGTGTGTATGTTTGCTGTGTTAAACACCCTCCTCTGTGCCATAAGCAAAACAAAAAAATTTAGAACATGGCACAATGTGAAGAGTCAATATTGCTAAGGTAACAGAACTTAGACTGGAGGACAAAGTGATGCATAATAGATTTAATATAATCAATGGCTAAGTGTTATGTTTTTGTTGTTAGGTGCTGCCGAGTCAGTTCTGACTCATAGATACCCTGTGTATAACAGAGTGAAATGCTGCCTGGTCCTGTGCCATTCTCACAATCATTGTTATGTTTGAGCCCATTGTTGCAACCACTGTATCAATCCATCTCACTGAAGGTCTTCATTTTTTCACTGACCTTCTACTTTACCAAGCATGATGTCCTTCTCCAGGGTTTTGTTCCTCCTGATGACACAACCAAAGTATGAGAGACAAAGTTTCACCATCCTTGCTTCTAAGGAGCATTCTGGCTGTACTTCTCCCAGGACAAATTTGTTCGTTCCTCTGGCAGTCCATAGTATATTCAATATTCTTTGCCAATGCTATATTTCAAAGGTGTCGATTCTTCTTCATTCTTCCTTGTTATTTTCCTGCTTTCACATGCACATAAGGCAGTTGAAAACACCATGGCTTGGGTCAGGCACACTTTAGTCCTCAGAGTGACATATTTGATTTTCAGCACTTTACAAGATGTCTTTTGCAACACATTTGTCCAAGGCAAACTTTGTTTCATTTCTTGACAGATGCTTCCACGGGTGCTGGTTGTGGATCCAAGTAAAATGAAATCCTCAATAACTCAAATATTTTCTCCATTTATCACAATGTTGCTTCCTCTTCAGTTGTGAGAATTTCTGTTTTCATTATGTTGAGATGCAATCCATACTGAAGACTGTAGTCTTTGAACTTCATCAGTAAATGCTTCAAGTCCTCTTCAATTTCTGCAAGCAAGGTTGTGTCATCTGCATATCAAAGGTTGTTAATGAATCTTCCTACAATTCTTATGCCACGTTCCTTGACAGGGAACCACCAGAAGTTCAAGCAGAGGACGACGTGGAAGGAGGGACATCATTGTTGATGTCAAGTGGATCTTGGATGAAAACAGAGACTACCAGAAAGATATTTTCCTGTGTTTTACTGACTATGCAAAGGCATTCAACTGTGTGGATCATGACAAATTATGGATAACATTGCAAAGAATGGGAACTCCAGAATACTTGATTGTGCTCATGAGGAACCTCTACACAGAAAGAAAGTCAATCATTTGAACAAAACAAGGGATACGGTGTGGTTTAAAATCAGGAAGGGTGTGTATCAGGGTTATATCCTTTCACCATCCTTATTCTTTCTTTACAATGAGCAAATAATCCAAGAAACTGGACTACATGAAGAAGAATGTGGCATCAGTGCTATGGCATTGTAGAATCATAGAAACTCAAGAATGAGCCTTAACTTCCAGCCTATAAAACTCCATACTGGTAGCAATGATCAAATTCTCAATTTAGCATTCTCACTGGGTTATCATAAACCCTCTACTTCCAAACCTCCCACTATGAAGAACTTTGTACGGTTGCCCATTCTATTTCCAAAGAGCTCTAATTGTTTTATTTTGCTTTTTAAGTTCTTTCTTAATATTGAACCAAAATTTCTCTTGAATAAAATTCTGTCTTTTGGGATCATGCAGGAAATATCTGTCTAATGCTTTTCTTCAAGAGAGTAATTCAGATATTGAGGAAAATTCATAGATCCTATGAGTCAGAATTGCCTCGACGGCAGTGGAGTAATTCAACTCCCCAAGTTTAAGAGCTCTGCTGCTAGCCAGCAGTTCAGGAGTTCAAATGCACCAGCCACTCCTTTGAAACTCTATGGGTCATACTCTGTCCTGTAGAGTCGCTATGTGTCAGAATCGATTTGAGGGCAATAGGTTTGTTTATTTTTTATTCCTCACAGGCTGGAAGGCAATTAACAGATGACTGGGAAAGAGCTGCCTCCTTAAAGTAGAGTCAACCTTAATGATGTGAAGGGAGTAAAGCCTTCAGGACCTTCATTTGCTGATGTGGGATGACTCAAAATGAGAAGAAACAGCTACAAACATCCATTAATAATCGGAACCTGGAATGTATGAAGTATGAATCTAGGAAAATTGGAAATCATCAAAAATGAAATGGAACACATAAACATCGATATCCTAGGCAGTAGTGAGCTGAAATGGACTGGTATTGGCCATTTTGAATCGGCCAATCATATAGTCTACTATGCTGGGAATGACAACTTGAAGAGGAATGGTGTTGCATTCAACGTCAAAAAGAACATTTCAAGATCTATCCTGAAGTACAACACTGGCACTGATAGGATAATATATCTATACGCCTGCAAGGAAGATCAATTAACACGACTACTATTCAAATTTACGCACCAACCACTAAGGCCAAAGATGAAGAAATTGAAAAATTTTTATCAGCTGCTGCAGTCTGAAATTCATCAAACATCCAATCAGAATGCATTGATAATTACTGGTGATTGGAACGCGAAAGTTGGAAACAAAGAAGAAGGGTCAGTAGTTGGAAAATATGGCCTTGGTGATAGAAAAAATGCCAGAGATCGAAAGATAGAATTTTGCAAGACCAACAACTTCTCCATTGTAAATACCTTCTTTCACCAACATAAATGACAACTATACACATGGACCTAGCCAGATGGAACATACAGGAATTGAATTGACTACATCTGTGGAAAGAGATGATGGAAAAGCTCAATATCATCAGACAGAACAAGCCCAGGGGCCGACTGTGGAACAGACCATCAGTTGCTCATATGCAAGTTCAAGCCGAAACTGAAGAAAATCAGAGCAAGTCCATGAGAGCCAAAATATGACCTTGAATATATCCCACCTGAATTTAGAGACCATCTGAAGAATAGATTTGACACATTGAACACTAGTGACAGAAGACCTGACAAGTTGTGGAATGACATCAAGGACATTATACATGAAGAAAATGAAAGGTCATTGAAAAGACAGGAAAGAAAGAAAAGACCAAGATGGATATTAAAGAGACTCTGAAACTTGCTCACCAACATCAAGCAGCTGAAGCAAAAGGAAGAAATGATGAGGTAAAAGAACCAAACAGAAGATTTCAAAGGGCTGCTCAAGAATACAAAGTATAATGACATGTGCAAAGAGCTGGAGATAGAAAACCAAAAGGGAAGAACATGCTCAGTGTTTCTCAAGCTAAAAGAACTAAAGAAAAAATTCAAGCCTTGAGTTGCAGTAGTGAAGGATTCTACAGGAAAAATATTAAACGACACAAGAAGCATCAAAAGAAGATGGAAGGAAAACACAAAGGCGTTATACCAAAAAGAATTAGTGAACATTCAACCATTTCAAGAAGTAGCATATGATCAGGAACCGATGGTACTGAAGGAAGAGGTCCAAGCTGCTCTCAAGGCACTGGCAAAAAACAAGGCTCCAGGAATTGACAGAATATCAATTGAGATGTTTCAGCAACCGGAAGGAGTGCTGGAGGTGCTCACTCGTCTATGCCAAGAAATATGGAAGACAGCTTCCTGGCCAACAGACTGGAAGAAATCCATATTTATGCCTATTCCCAAGAAAGGTGATCAAACCAAATGTGGAAATTATAGAACAATATCATTAATATCACATGCAAGCAAAATTTTGCTGAAAATCATTCAAAAATGGCTGTAGCAGTGTATCAACAGGGAACTGCCAGAAATTCAGGCCAGTTTCAGAAGAGGACATGAGACCAGGGATATCATTGCTGATGTCAGATGGATCCTGGCTGCAAGCAGAGAATACCAGAAGGATGTTTACCTGTGTTTTATTGACTAAGCAAAGGCATTCGACTGTGTGGATCATAACAAATTATGGATAACACTGCGAAGAATTCCAGAATACTTAATTGTGCTCATGAGGAACCTTTACATAGATCAAGAGGCAGTTGTTTGGACAGAACAAGGGCATACTGAGTGTTTTAAAGTCAAGAAAGGTGTGCGTCAGGGCTGTATCCTTTCGCCATACCTATTCAACCTGTATGCTGAGCAAATAATCCGAGAAGCTGGACTATATGAAGAAGAATGGGGCATCAGGATTGGAGGAAGACTCATTAACAACCTGCTTTATGCAGCTGACACAACCTTACTTGCTGAAAGTGAAGAGGACTTGAAGCACTTACTAACGAAGATCAAAGGCCACAGCCTTCAGTATGGAATGCACCTCAACATAAAGAAAACAAAAATCCTCACAACTGCACCAATGAGCAACATCATAATAAACGGAGAAAAGATTGAAGTTGTCAAGGATTTCATTTTACTTGGATCCACAAGCAACAGCCATAGAAGCAGCAGTCAAGAAATCAATCGATGCATTGCGTTGGGCAAATCTGCTGCAAAAGACCTCTTTAAAGTGTTGAAAAGCAAAGATGTCACCTTGAAGACTAAGGTGCACCTGACCCAAGCCATGGTATTTTCAATCGCATCATATGCATGTGAAATGTGGACAATGAATAAGGAAGATCGAAGAAGAATTGATGCCTTTGAATTGTGGTGCTCACAAGGAAGGTTGAATATACCATGGACTGCCAAAAGAATGAAATCCTTGGAAAGGGACATCATGCTTGGCAAAGTACAGGGTCAGCGGAAAAGAGGAAGACCCTCAATGAGGTGGATTGACACAGCGTCTATAATAATGAGCTTAAGCATAACAATGCATTTGAGGATGGCACAGGACCGGACAGTGTTTCATTCTGTTGTGCATAGGGTTGCTATGAGTCAGAACTGACTTGATGACACCTAACAACAACAGCATAGGCATAGTCTAGCCACAAAATGATGTACATAAATTGTGTGTTAATTTATAGAAATATGTCTTTAATATCTTGGATATATACACTATCCTTAAACCTCTGGGTAAAAAAGTAAAATTAATATCCAGTCTGACAAACTTTTCAGGCCCAACTCAATGATCAATTTCTTAGTAAGAATCTTCTCAATGAAAGCCACTCTAATCATCTCTCCTTTCTCTAAATACCTAATATAACTTACTATTTGGAGTTCTCATTTTGGCATTTTATCAAATAGCACATTTATAATGTAATAGTAATATTTTCCAGCAGTCCAAGATAGACCATAAACTTAGAGAGAAAATTTATCATAGCCCATATTTTTTGGGTTCCCTATAGAATACATAGCACAACAATAGGTTCTCAATAAATATCAGCTGAATAAATGAGGACAGCCAACATAGTTGCTTTCTGACTATACTAAGGGCTTTGGTATGCCTATTTAAATATAGTCGTGTGTGTGTTGAACTTTCTATTTTCTCAGTGTGGTTTTTAAACAATTTAATTGCAGAAAACAAATACAAAATCTTGATAAATATAATACAACATAAGTGTAACAACTTGTAAACCATCAGCTTTATGTATGCAATGCTAAATATCATTAAATCAATTCTAATATCATTACATCCATTTGCACTTCTGGTTTAGGTTGGGTTTGTGTAGCTTTTAATGTGTTTATCCCGTTTCTGTAATGAAGTAGAAAATTCCTGAGAATAAATTTTAGTCAACATATAATATATAGGTAATTTCTCAAAACATGCAACAAAGTTTTCTGCTTTCAAATATGCTGAAATATGTGACTATTTGCCGGGATCATGAAGCTTAAACACAAAATGATCTTCTACTCCTTTCACTAGGGACAAATTTAACCTCTATGCCAAGCATGCTCAGCTTTTGAGATAGGTTTGCTGATTGATCAGTTTATTTTGTCTGTCTATGCAACGGCCATTTTAAAAAGGAAATCTGTTGCAGGTCAGTGTTCCCTCTTCTCCTTGAATTACACCTGCAGTCCTTTAATGAAGATATTTGCAGAAGGAAAGCCTGTGACCACTGATATTTGTTCCCTATAGTTAACTAAGGAAGCAATGACTTCTTACAGGTGGAGAGGATCTTTTTTTCCAGACATTATGGTGTGTCAAAAAACCAGGACTGATTTTGCCATGAGCTAGCATGTGGCCTTGGATAAGTCACTTTGCCTCCTGAGCGTCAGGTTAATTTTCTTTAAAGTGAGGAAATCCGATTGGATTGCTGTTAAGGTCCTTGCAGCTCAAAGACCTCATGAAGCTGACTCACAAGTGAAATTGCTGTTTGAGGCAACGAGATGGACAGTAATAACAAAATGTTCAATATGTATGGAAAATCATTATTTCTTTCCCTTTTTTAAACAGCATAAATCCTCCTTCCTCCCATTTAATTTTCAGCTAACCCACTGTCATCAAGCCATTTCAATCTTTCTGGAAGCAGATCTCCAGGCCTTTCTTCTATGGCACCACCAAAAAAAAGAAAAAAAACCTGGTGCTGCCGAGTTGATTCTGATTCATAGAAACCCTATGGGACAGAGTAGAACTGCCCCACGCCAACCGCTCAGTTAAGTCGCCGAGCCCTTAACCATGGTGCCGTCAGAGCTCCTTACCTTTAGATTAGTAGTTAAAAATGGTGACGTCTAGGAACTTTCAGGAAAAAGAACAACTTATGGTTTTCTCCCACAACAATAAATACTGGTTTAAGAACCCACTAAGAACATGGCTGTCTACATCTGTGGAATGACCAGCTACATCAGAGGAAGTATAAATCCTCAATTCACATATTTACATGTGAGGATAAAGATTTGATCTTTGATTTTGCTACTAAAAATTGTAAATAAGCATTTAAATGATACAGAATTGTAGAATGTTATGACTTCTCCAAAGTTTCTTCTAAATATAAAGGTAAAATGAATTTTTGTATTTAAAAATTGAACTTATAATTAGGGTGCGTGTCAAAGCTTGACCGCCAGGATAAGTTTTGTACCTGTGAAAGGCAGACTGCATCCGAACTGTGATACAAAATGCCACATTGTGCCCACAGAGGGGGCTGCTATTTGACACAATGGAAAAATCTCTTGCAAGATTGATACAAAATGGGAACACAATGCAATTCAAGGTTTTTTGTTTTGTTTTGTTTCTTTTATTGTTTTGGGTTTTTTACTGCTCATCTCATCTCCACATTTGTCGTAAATGTCTCCATTTCCTGAGCTGGTTAGGCAGCATAAGGAGCAAAGAAAAAAAAAAATCATCAGAATCATTTCAACTGCTGGGAAAACCATAGCAAACCTGGCTGTTAAAAGCTGTTAATTGCAGTTTACAAAAGAGAAATCCCTTATCTTTGAAAGTTCACTTGCTTGAGTGACTCATTCTTCCTGGGAGGGATTAATGCTTAATTAGAAAAAGATGCTAAACAATCTGATGTGCTTCCTGAATGAAAATCTTACCTTAGTTTTAAAGATTCTTAACAAGGTAACATGCTAATTATTTAATGAATGATTTGTGCTGAGAACTAGAGATATGTGTTAAAATAGCAGCGCTTATGGTGTTTGGCACGGCTCCCAGAAATCAGTCCACTGACTGTTCTAGGATTTGGTGCCAAGCCTATTTTTTGTTGTGCTTGGTTTTGTTTTCCCACCTTTGAGCGTAAACATGTTTGTGAAGGTACAATGTTGAGAGGGGAATCAGAGAGGACCAGGGAGGGGAAGAATGGTGGTCACCGAGGTGGGGCTGGAAGAGCAACAGAAGAGAAGGGAGGAGGGAAATGCTGCCAGAACACCATCTTTCTTTTGGAGTGTAACTGCATTCTGCCTACAAATCTGTGGAAATATCTGTTCTCCAACCTTCTGTAGCATACAAGGAAGTTAAAAAAAGAGTAGCTTTTTTTTTTTTGTTGTTGTTCACTTCATACAAAGGTAACAAGGCATTATAAGCCCGACTTCACACTTTGCTTGTCTGTCAGGGGGTTTTCTCCTTCACAACAATACCCCAATGTTTTGGTAGGCAGACTCCAGTTCACTTAGTAAGTGAGGAGGCATGGGTGGAATGCCAGGTATGTCTACAGAGCAAAGCAGTGCAGGCAGGCTGACGCCAGGAGAGAATAGGCAGGTACCTATTGAGTTACAGGATTTCTACAAATCTAATCCGCATGTAACGTGAGACTTATTACAGAGCCAGCCTCTGCCAGGGCTGTGAAGTCTGAGGATATGAACAGCCTCAGAAGCAATGATCCTGGTTAACCCATTGAAACCCAGCTTCAGTTGACCAAAACTAATAACTTCTTATCCTTGTAATGCTGTTGAAGGGTAATAGTGATTACAAGCTGCTTGTTAACTGGAAAAACACTCAAAGTAAGATATTATTGAATTGAAAGATATTTAATATGCCTACAGGACAGTGAACACACAATACAGCCACAGCAACGAGGGCTATTTTAAGGTACTCTAGATTTAATGCCTGACACTGGATAGTCTATACATTACTAATGATCAGTATCTATAATTTATGGTACATTTTTGCGTGTGATAAATTTGTTATGAAAATTTAAAATAGCAAAGTTACTTATTAGTATTTAAAAAGTATATTTAAAGGAAACATTTAGTTTGGAGGAATGTCTTCATTAATTATCATAAGTTGATAATAAGTTTATTGAAGGAAGGAAATCAGAATCACCAACATAAATAGGGAAAGAGGCTTAGGTACTAGAGCCTCAAAAATTTATGATGTACATGATATTCTCTTCTCGATAATCAGCTAACACCCCTCTTTGGAAAATGGGTGAGGAAAAATGAAAATGTTTCTATTCTTAATAATCATAAGAATTCCAAGAATCAAGCTTGATAGGTTAAAAATGATGTCATCCAGCCATCTCATAACAATACAAATATAAGCAAAGTAAGACAATTGCCCACACTTTATCCATGTAATTGTGACAAAAGCCAAACTATAACCCAAAAGCCCACAGTACAAAGTATTCTTAAGATTCATTCACTAATGACATTTAGCCACTCTGAAATATGGCTCCGAATTACCTTTGTGTTGGATACCTTTTTTATAGGTGTTTATGTTCATTACCATATTTAACCCAGTGCCTTAAAACCCAATTTAGACACTTTAAATAAATTACATCTACTTCCAGTGTTTTATTTATTAATACAAAAATACCTAAATCAAGGGATAATCAAGTCTGCATATTGATACAAGAATTAATATTTACTGTATTCTGTGGTCCATGTATCCTGGTAGGTACTTCAGGCATGTTAGCTTATTTATGTATTTTTATGATTCCTACCTTTCCAATGAAGACACTGAGGCTCACATCAAGTAACTAGTGAGAAGTAGATACAGAATTTAACTCAAGACTGAATGACTCAAAGCCCATTTAGAGTGGAGCTAAATGTGGGAGACAGCATGGCACTTCCCCCAAAAGATGAAAGGCTAAGGATGTCAACCGTGAAAAGAATATTAGATTTTTTTATCCAGAGATATGGGCTGAAAAACCGGCTGTGCCACTTCCTAGTTTCTGCACTGACACTATTGAGTTTCTATGTGCCTTGGTGTCCTTGTCTTTAAATAGGGATATAACACACCATAGTGTTTGGGTGAGAACTGATACAGTGAGCAGAATATATTAACAGTGCAGAAGATGTGTAATGGATAATATTAATGTTAGTTTAGCTCTGTAACATAACACACAAGTCTTCCCATAAATCGTGAACTGCGTACTGTTCCTATATATACATACTCCATGAAAACAATGGTTATTTTTTAAATGGGGAAGGAGAGGAAGGGCATCCCTCAGCTCTTGGCTGAATTGCACAGTTCAGACAAATTTTACTGAAGGAGACTGCCTCTGAGCAATATGGATGGAAAGCTTGCTTTTAAGTTGATTTGTGACATGAAGACCAGCCCGATCTTAAATTTGTTCACTCCCTTACTCTCTTTGTTTCTTTCAAGCTATTGCCAATTCTTTTTTTTTTTCCCTGCTTAACCTTTGTGGCAGATAAGAAGACGCTATTAAATCTTGAACTACTGGGTAGGCCTTTTGAAAGCAACAGTCAGTATCTGACAAAAGAATGTAGAGAGATATTCTAAGCAGTTTCTTTTTTAAAGCCAAAATCATTGATTAAAGCTAATAAATTAAGGACATTTGCAAAAATTGCATCTTTTTAATGGTGCTTATAACTCTCCAAGTTATTAATACTTTTAAAGTTTGGTAAAAGTAAGAATTCTTCCAACGTACTGAGTTTACTGTGTGATAATATGCCATATTCATTGCTGCTTTGACTTAGGTTTTAATATGGCATGAAACATTTCCCTTTTTTCTTTAGGTCAGACACGTATTTGAAATACCAAATGTATCTTTACAATTAGGTATATTTCCAAATTTTATAAATCCTATATTGTAAAATCCCAAAGAAAATGTAGTTTAAAAGAGTTCATTTATACAATAAGTAGAATAAATGCTTGTAAATTAATTTTATAAAGAAATACTATAAATTTTTTAAAGACATTAAAATGTCTTAATGATAAATGGAATATTATACTACTTTACTTCATGTATAGTATACTTTCTCTGTTCCCAGTCTTTATGTTATGATTGTCATAAATTGCATTTTTACATGTTATAAGGTCCGAACTATATTGTCATATTTCTTTTAAATAGCAAATTGTATTTTAAAGAGAAATGAATAATAAGAAAACTTTCATTTGTTATATTCATATAGTTACCGTTTCCAATACTCTTCATTCCTTTGTGTAGATCTACAAAGAATTTCATCTAGTATCAGTCACTCATATTTCATCTAGTACCATTTTCCTTCTGCTTGAAGGACTACCTTGAACATTCCTTGTACTGCAGGATTGCTGATGAAACTATTATTATTTATTTCAACTTTCATATGTCTTTAGTTGTCTTAGTATTTGAAAAAATTCTTTTTCTGTGTATAAAACTTAAGGTGGACTTTTTTTTCAGTACCTTAAAGATGTTGTATCATTGTCTTCCCACCAGTGTTGTTTCTAATGAGAAATCTGATGTCACCCTTATTTTTGTTCCTCTGTATGTAACACATCTTTTTCTCTGGCTGCTCTTTATCATTGGTTTTGAGCAATTTGATTATGTGCCTTGCTGTAGTTTTCATTATGTGCCTTGCTGTAGTTTTCACTAAGTGCCTTGCTGTAGTTTTCATCTTTCTTGTACTTGGAATTCACTGAGCTCCTGAGATCTGTGGATTTGTTTTCTTTAAATCTAGAATAGTTTTAGCTATTAGTCTTCAGATTTTTTTTTTTTTTCCTGCACCCTCCTTTCTTCATAGACACGTAGAAGTGCTCATTTTAGGGTCAATTATGCTGTACTCTGAGCAAGATCTTATGGACTATCCAACCCAATGCCTCTTTAATTATGAGCTTTTCCAAACTGGTAGAAACAGGCATGGTTCCAAGCCCCGTGTGAACACTGGGTAGTGTGCCCTCTAATCATTTCAGGTGGTTCTCTGCTATAATTACTTGCTAGAATCCTCCTTAGCCTTGAGTAGTTTCCTTACATCCATGGGCTGGTCAGTAGTCTGATAAATACTTGAGGATGGTCCTCTGTGTATCTCTGGGTTTGTCTTTCTGTGTAATTCTCTCCTCTCTAGTACTTGTCCTGTGAACTCTTGCTCTCCTGATCTCCCCAGTTTGTTAGCTCTGTTTCCTCAACTCAAGAAGTCTCTCCCTAACTCCAATTTTGTTTTTCCTTCTTATAGTGCAGCCTAGAAAATCTGTCAAGGTAGAAAGCTGGGACAATTATAAGGTTCACCTCACTTGTTTCTGTCTCCCAGGGATCACCTACTTAAGTTGCCTAATGCTCAGTGTTTTGAAAACTGTTATTTCATTTCATATATTTTGTCTTTTTTATTGTTGTTGCTTGTTTTAGTCTGGAAGGTAAATCCAGTCCTTGTTTTCCCATCTTGGTCAGAAGCAGGTAAAATTCAGTTTCTAAACTGTCTGGGGTAATTCATAGATTCTAGGAACTGAACATGTTCATTATATAGTTGAGGACATTAATGCACAAAAAATTAAGTAATTTTCACAATATCACATAACTAGTGATATTGTTATAATTATCTTTTAGTATCAAGAATTTCTTTCTTCTTATATCTATATTCTGGAATTTACCCAAGTATATTTTAATCAGAGACAGACAAATTTGCAAGGGATCGTAAAAGCTATCTTTTGCCACACCCAGGTCTTAATTTTTGCATAATGACACTGAAACCCAGAGATGTTATTATATTAAGTGTGGAACCCAGAGGCTTCTGTGGGTGTAAGCAAAGAAAGAGAACTAGTTTGACTGCCAGTTGTTTCCTTCTTCTGCTTCCTGACCTGTCCTAAACTGAAAGCAGAAGACAAGATATCACCTTTAGGAAATAGACCCACTGTGCTAATTCCAGTTTAGTCATAATTTAAAAACTAAAACAAAAACAAGAAACCAACCATGTAAAGAGAAATCCCAGGAGATCATTTTAGCCTAAGGGAGTTAGGAAGTGACAGAGTCAATGTGAACCTACAAAAAAACTGATCAATTATTAACAGGATTGCCTAAGATAATCAATAAGTCCCCAAGGATATGCCCACACTAACCACATGGAAAATGTTAAGAATAGATGGAAGTTGGGTAAGTGAATAAGGGACTTATGGAAAATGCTCTAAAACTATTCATTTTATTACCTTGCTATCTCTTCAGTTCTTTCTTCTTGAATACTACCTATCTAAGAAAAAAAAAAAAAAAGAATTCACACTGTAGACTAAATCTCTAAAAGGCAGACACTGGTGCTACCCTACTCAGGGTATTTGTAATTTTAAAGAAGTAGCTTGATAAGTTTAAGGCTGCATTTACAAAAGTGTTTTCCATGAACATTTATAGTCATGAAATAAAAAACTTTCTGAGTCAAATGTTCGGCTTCTGCAAAGTTAAGCTTTCTTTATGATGGGATTTTTAGTCTTTAAGACCTTGATGGACACTGTGCATCTCAAAGAGAGAAATATGTACCATTTCCCAAATTTGTCCATGGAGCTATCATTTCAAGACCAGTGTTCTAAGGAATAAATATTATGGTTAAAATTTAAGTTGCCATGATAAATGGGTGGGAAAATATTTTTGAAGTTAATAACTATTTTTAAGATCTTAAGAAATTCAATTCTTGCATATGGGACCTAATGAATTCATCCAAATTAACATTTTGAAAACTAGCTTTCTAAAAGGGTTAGTTGAAAATTATACTTGAACATGAGAACTCAAAAGAAAATTTCTACCCATGATGCTTCCTGAGAAGAAACCATTGCACATTAATTGTAGAACACTGAAATTGTGTTTTTGGGGACAAAGAGGAAAAGCCTTAGATGGGCAGCATAGGAGGACAAAGTAGGGGTTCATTTTCATTTCCTTCCAAACTAATTGCCCAAAGAGCTTTTTATTTCATCAGGAAGTCCACTAACAAATGGCCTCCTTGACTTTTGCTAATTACTTTATTAATGTTTTAGCCAGACTTTAAAATATACAGTAGTATTAATATCTGAGGAGAAAAACCTTTATTGTGCATAAATTACAAATTTACTATCTCAATTGCAGTTGAGTTTTAATGTTTCCTTTCCAGAAAAGCCCTAGTGCATATTCTTCAGGGAGCAATTATGCACTCTTAAGGGAATGAACTGAATGACCTAATGGGTCCTTCCATCTTTAATTTCTGTAATTCAGGAAAGCCTCATAAAACACAAGCTTCCTTTGCAAATTAACTTTTCTCTGAAAGTATTGAAACCACTTTCTTGCTCTCCTTGGATGTATCTAAAATGTTTAACAATATTAGAAATATTTACTGAACATGTATTGCAAAATATCAGCTAAATTACACTTAATGGCTCAGGTATAGTTCTCCCTAATGATATAATTCCATAGAACATGACTTCTCCACCCCCTTTTCAATTAAGGGAAACCACCCTTTCACAACACCAAGAAAATAATTTTAGGTACAGAATCTAAAACAAAATTTTAGGGGTAAAGTCTAAAACAAAAATAAAATCAACCACACCAACAGTTAATTATGGAATATCATTTTGGGATAAAGTATAGCGCTAAAGAATCATTGTTAAACGACAAAGGCATTTACCAAAAACCACAAAAGAGTTACAACAACCCCATTTTAAACCTGCTAGTAAGTGTTATCAAATTTATGTAAGGATTTTTACTGAAAAATTAATATGTGCTAGAGAGAATGAGAATTATGGTGTTGGCAAAGAATATTGAATGTACCGTGGATTGCCAGAAGAATGAACAAATCTGTCTTGGAAGAAGTACAGACAGAATGCTCCGTAGAAGTAAGGATGACAAGGCTTCCTCTCACACACTTTGGACATGCTATCAGGTGGGATCAGTCTTTGAAGGACATCATGCTTGGTAAAATAAATAAGATGAAGACCCTGAAAGAGATGGATTGACAGTGGCTACAACATTGGATTCAAACATAGCAATGATTGTTAGGATGGTGCAGGACCAGGCAGTGTTCAGTTCTTTTGTACATGGTGTCGCTACAAGTTGGAATCAACTCAACGGCACCTAACAACAACAATAGAACAAAAATTTCACAGAAATATAAGCCATGGTTGTTTATCTTAAACATTTGCAATTTAGGAGGGAAAACACACCCTACTCTCATAAGACGTTGTTGTTAGGTGAAGTCAAATTTATTTTCAGCTCATAACGACTCTATGTGACAGAGTAGAACTGCCCCCATAGGATTTTCTAGGCTGTCATCATTGCAGGAGCCCTTGCGGTGCAGTGGCTAAGCACTCAGCTCCTAAACAAAATGTCAGCAGTTTGAATCCACCAGCCTCTCTGCAGGAGAAAGATGTTGCAGTCTGTTCCTGTAAAGATTACAACCTTGGAAATCTTATGGAAACCCTGATGGTGTAGTGGTTAAGAACTACGCCGATAAGCAAAACATCAGCAGTTGAAATCTACCAGTTGCTCCTTGGAAACTCTATGGGCAGTTCTACTCTGTCCTACAGGGTTACTATAAGTAGCTATTGCCTCAACAAATAACAGGCTTGTTTTTTTGGTTTGTCATCATTACAGGAAGAGATATCCAGGTCTTTCTCCTGCAGAGCCATTTCTCCCATGTAGCTACTGAGTGGGTTTGAACTTCCAACCCTTCTGTTACCAGTCCATGCTTAACCGTTGTGCTACCAGGCTCCTCTCATAGGATAATTAGTCAGAATATAAAAAGTCATGAATTTTAAGCATGTAGGAATTCTGTTAATGTTACAAGGGTGAGGGATGCCTAAAGAAGAAGAATGGGTACACATAAGATAGATGGAGTGATCATTTGCAGGTCCTACCTTTACCTCTCAGAACTCTTGGCCAAATATCTGGAATTAGAATTATTTACCTAGGAAGGGCTTAGTGTTGCAAACTATTACCTGCAAAATTTTGCGTATACGTGCCTGTGTTTTGTTTTGTTTTTTAAATAGCGATTGGTGACTTTTATGAGATATTCACAGGTATTTGTGACCCTAACACATTTAAGTAGAGTAGGGTAGCTACGAGTCAGAATTGACAGCAACAGGTTTGGTTTGTTTTTTTTTTAGTATTATCTTTTTATGGTTGTAATCCTAAAACGAGCATGAAAACTTATTTAAATAGCATAAATTATAACCCTTAAAATAAAAACTATTTAGCTGATACTAATGAATTAAGAGTAGTTTCTTCTTCTTTTACTTACTTGATAGAAATGTGAAGTGATTTTCAATTGAATATTATTGAATATTTTTGTTATCATTTGATACTGGTAAACTGTATAATAATTTCATTAGCACATTTCTTCCCAAAGTTCAGATATAAAGTTACACCATACAGGCCATTATCCTTGGTATGTGCTTTGCAAGGATATAATATTAGAGAATAGCATTTCCAGATTTAAAATAATAATAATAATCAAGAACCATTTCTTGCCTTAACTTGGAAGAAGGATGATTGCCATTTAGCTATCTCACCCTGGTAACCTCTCATCGTTAAGTGCCATCACGTTTGTTCCAACTCATAGCAACCTTGTGTATGACAGAAGGAAACGCTGCCCTGTGGTGAGCCATTCTCACAATCATTCCTATGTTTGAGCCCATTTTGTTGCAGTCACAGTGTCACTCCATCTCCTTCAGGGTTGTCTTAGTTATCTGTTGTTGTTGTTAGGTGCCATTGATTTGATTCTGACTCATAGCAACCCTATGTAAACCGAAAGAAACACTGCCTGGTCCTGCACCATCCTCATGATTGTTATTGTGCTTGAGCCCATTGTTGCAGCTCTGTGGCAATCCATCTCGTTGAGGATCTTCCTCTTTTACACTGAACTTCCAGTTTACTAAGCATGATGTCCTCCTCCAGGGACTGATCCTTCCTGATAACATGTCCTAAGTGCATGAGATGCCGTCTCGTCATCCTCACTTCTAAGGAGCATTCTGGCTGTACTTCTTCCAAGACAGATTTGCTCATTCTGTATCTAGTTATTTAGTGCTGCTATAACAAATATCACAAGCAGGTGGCTTCAACAAACAGAAGTTTATTCTCTTAAAATCTGGTAGCCTAGAAGTCTAAATTCAGGGCATCAGCTTCAAGGGAAGGCTTTCTCTGTCTGCTGGGGGAAGGTCCTTTTCATGAATCTTGCCCTGGACTAGGAGCTTCTCAGCTCTGGGACCCAGGTCCAAAAGACACGCTGTGCTCCTGGCACTGCTTTCTTGGTGGTGTGAGGTCCCCATATCTCTCTGCTTGCTTCTCTCTTTTATATCTCAAAAGAGATTGATTTAAAACACAACTTAATCTTGAAGATTGAGTCCTGTCTCATTAACATCATAGAGGTAGGGTTTACAACATGTAGGAAAATCACATCAGATGACAAAATGGTGGACAATCACGTAATACTGGGAACCACGGCCTAGCCAAATAGACACACATTTTGTTGTTGTTGTTAGGTGTCATCGAGTCAGTTCCAACTCATAGCGATCCTATGTACAACGGAATGAAACACGGCCTGGTCTTCCACCATCCTCACAGTCACTGTTATGCTTGAACCATGTTGCAGCCACTGTGTCAATCCACCTCATTGAGGATCTGCTTCTTCTTCTCTGACCCTCCACTTTGCCAAGCATGATGTCCTTCTCCAGGGAATGATCCCTCCTGACAACCTGTCCAAAGTGTGTGAGACGTACTCTTGCCATCTGGCAAGAAAACTCTGGCTGTAGTAGTCCATGGTATATCCACTTTTCTTTACCAACACCATAATTCAAAGGCACCAATTCTTCTTCAGTCTCCCTTATTCTTTGTTCAGCTTTCACATGCTTGTGAGGCAAAATCACTGCATTCTGATAATATAGGAATTATAAAACATTTCTGAAAGCCACCTACTCTGCAGATAGTGGCAGATGGCAACTTGCTTTAATTAATAGCCTTTTTTAGAAGGATAAGAACAGTGAACAAGATATGATGATTGTTGGGAAATGAGATAGAAGACAAGCAAGTGAAAGATCTTTTGACTCACGTCAGCAGTGAATTTAAGCACCACATTACAGAATTTTCTGGAGACTTGAGCTTTTTGGTAAAAAGAGAAGAAATGATGTGGTTGTTGGAGAAAAAGGGGTCTAAACTAAGAATCAGGTGATCTACAGTCTAGTCTTTGTTCAGTTATTTTCTACCGATAGTACTTTTGGAAACTCACTCCTCTGAATCTTGGTTTTCTCACTTATAAAGTAAAAAGGCTAGATGGATATTTTTAGCTTTCCTTCAAGTTATAAAATTGTATGTGTAGTTAAGACAAGGCATTATGATTCAATGGTACATTACTTGTTGAAGCCAAATTTTTTATCAAATTTTGGTAATTTTAGTAAATTCTAATTATTGTTAGTAAAGTCTAGAAATTTGACATTTGAATTTAACAAGTTGTTTTTTCTCATATGGACACATTTCAGAATTTAAAACATCATGGACTGATTATTCTACCAAGATGCTTTTATAAAATGCTCAATCAACAACTCACTTCTAAAACTAAGGTTTGGAATTTAAGCTTGGAGACTACAGAATAAGAACAAACAATATGCATGTTTGATTTGTGTGGTTTTTTGTTTGTTTTTTACTATATTACTAATGAATTTGGAAAATAATAGTTGACTTGGAAACTCACTAAAACAAACAAAAAACAACTCACTGACAATTATTATGGCCTGATAAAGTTCACTGAAAACTCCTACGTGCAATCCCAGGACCCCTGGTAGCACAGTGATTAAACTCTCAGCTGCTAGCTCAAAGGTCAGCAATTTGAAATCACCAGCCACTCCATGGGAGAAAGATGTGCAGTCTGCTTCAGGGAAGATCACAGCCTTGAAAACCTTATTGGGCAGTTCTATTCTGTCCAATAGGGTTGCTATGAGTCTGAATTGACTCGACCACAACAGGTTACATGCAATCTCCAGTATCATTTTCTTCATCCTCACAAAAGGATCACAAAGATATCTCAGACTTTACAAATAATATCCCCTTTCACTAGATTGGCCATATTGACTAGCTCCTATTCCTCATATTCTTCCAGACTGATCTCAAAATCCTTTCCCAGAACGTTTTCAAAACTCTCACCAAACCAGACACTTGCAGAAAGTTAAAGCTAGAATGTATCTTCAAGTCTACCTCTTTACGTTATGAGAGTCCATGAAATGTATAAAAAGCCACGTGGTTTTGAAGTTGAAGGTGGCAATGTGAAGAATAATAATCCCATTACATTCTAAATATAATTTTTAATTTTGACTTTAAAATATACATTTAAAAATGTTTTACTAGTATTTGAAATGCTTCAGCTCTTGTTGGTGGGTTGATTTGTTTGTTTTGCATTCTCTAGCAAGAGTTTGAAGACAATAAAACCCACTGCCCTCAAGTTAGAAGACAATAGTGTCTTCTAACTATTATTTTGATCTTACCCTACTATAGTAACTATTACATCACATGGCAGGTATTAATTTTGCTGATCCATTTATTTTTTTCTGCTATAATTGTCTTCCCTAGCTTCTTGTAGCTAAGTCAGATCTGCTGTGCACAAGGCATATCAGCAAATATATCAGCAATAGGTAGGACTTGACTTTTAGTCATATTACCCAAATCCCAGGATTTAAGTTCCCTAACTTCTCTTGCACTCCTTGGAAACTCTATGGGGCAGTTCTACTCTGTCCTATAGGGTCACTATGGGTAGGAACCGACTGGACGGCCCTGGTTTTTTTTTTTTTAACTTCTCTAAAGGAGCTCTGGAGGTACAATGGTTAGGTGCTCAAGTGCTAACCCAAAAGTCAACGATTCAAACCTGTCAGCCACTCCTCAGGAGAAAGACGTGGTAGTCTGCTTCTGTAAAGATTTATAGTCTTGGAAACCATATGGGACAGTTCTAATCTGTCATATATGGTTGCTATGAGTCAGAATCAACTCCACGGCAATGGTTTTTATAACTTCTCTAAATCCACTATACTGCCAACCATACCTGGGGTTGAGCATGCTTAAATTACCTCTAAGTCACAACACAGTGTGGTAATTGGGCTGGATGACCCAGACTATAATATTAGATAATATTCACTACCTAAAACCCTGGTGGTGTAGTGGTTAAGTGTTGTATCTGCTAATCAAAGGGTCAGCATTTCGAATCCGCCAGGCACTCCTTGGAAACTCTGTGGGGCAGTTCTACTCTGTCCTATAGGGTCGCTAGGAGTCGGAATCGACTCGACGCCACTGGGTTTGGTTTTTTTTTTTTTTTTTTTGGTTTTTAATGTTCCACAATTCCTCCATTCTTTTCAGGATCAGACTTGCCCCTTACTGCTATTAGGGGTCCTTGAGCTCCACTAATTTCTGCAATACTCCTTCCCGATGGATTCCATTACTGCTCATTTGCCAAGATGACCCTAGAGTAATATGGGCAGATCTAGAGAGCAAATCTTGACTTTTTTTCCCTAAGAGTACTGTGTTATATTCCTTACTACAACAGTGTAACCCTCTTGGAATATACAGTAACTGATGCAGAGTTAGTGTTCCACCATGACTGAATTGGTGAATCATGTCTGATATTTTCATTCCCTATGAGCTCTGTCTCTGAACTTAATTCACTCCACATTCTGTCTGTACCTTTGTATCTTCCTCGAACTCTGTTTTCCCCACCTGTGCCTTTGATATTCATTAAGGAAACTGTATTTGTTTTCCAAATTTTATATTTTGATATTGTAAAACCATTTCAAAGTAATTGCAGACATCATTTCCTGCCTTTATAATTCTGCATGCATTTATAAGAATAAGAACATTATCCTATATAACCACAATACCATTATCATGCCTAAGAAAATTCACAGTAATTTCATCATATCATCTAATATGACTGTATCATCTGATCACTATACGTATTTAAATATCCCTACTTGTACTTGAAAGAAGTACAGCCAGAATGCTTCTTAGAAGCAAGGATGGTGACATTTTGTCTTACATGCTTTTTTTTTTAAATTGTACTTTAGATGAAAGTTTACAGAACAAACTAGCTTCTCATCAGTTAGTACACATATTGTTTTATGACATTGATTAGCAACCCCACGACATGTCAACACTCTCCCTTCTCAAACTTGGATTCCCTATTACCAGCTTTCTTGTCTGCTTCTACCTTCTAGTCTTTACCCCTGGGCTGGGGTGCCCCATTAGTCTTATTTTGTTTTGTGAGCCTGTCTAATCTTTAGATGAAGAGTGAACCTGAGGAGTGACTTCATTACTGAGCTAAAAGGGAGTCCAAAAGCCATACTCTCAGAGTTTCTCCAGTCTCTGTCAGGCAAGTAAGTCTGACCTTTTTTGTGAGTTAGAATTTTGTTCTATATTTTTCTCCAGCTCTGTCCAACACCCTCTATTGTGATCCCTGTAACAGCAGTCGATGAGTACAGTTAGGCACCATCAGTTTGTACTGGGCTCATTCTGGTGGAAGCCATGGTAGTTTTGGTCCATTAGTCCTTTGGGCTAATCTTTCAATTGTGACTTTAGTTTTCTTCACTCTCCTTTGCTCCCAAAGTGGACCTGTGGAGTATCTTAGAAGGCCCCAGACACTACTTACCAAAGTAGAATGCAGAACATTTTCTTTATAAACTATGTTATGCCAACCGAGCTAGATGTTCCGCAAGACCATGGTCCCCACAGCCCTCAGCCCGGCAATCCGGTCTCTCAGGGAGCTTAGATGTATCTATGGAGCTTCCATGACCTTGCCTTGGACAAGCTGTGCTGGTGTATCCAGTACTATGTACTGTCTTACCCTTCACCAAAATTACCAGTTACCTATTGTCTTTTTAGTGTTTTTCCATCCCCACCCCTCCCCTCCTTCGTAAACATCAAAGATTGTTTCTTTTCGTGTATAAACCTTTTCATGAATTTTTATTGTAGTGGTCTCATACAGCATTTGTCCATTTTTGATTGACTTATTTCAATCAGCATAATGCCCTCCAGGTTAATCCATGCTGTGAAATGCTTTGCAGATTTATCATTGTTCTTTATCATTGGTAGTACTCCATTGTGTGTATGTACCATAGTTTATTTATCCATTGATGGGAATGTAGGTTGTTTCCACCTTTTCTCTACTTTGAACAATGCTGCAATGAACATGTGTGTGCATATGTCTATTCCTGTAATGACTTTATTTCTCTAGGATATATTCCTAAGGGTGGGATTGCTGGATCATATGGTATTTCTATTTCTAGCTTTCCATATTGTTTTCCAAAATGGTTGTATCATTTTGCATTCCCATCAGCAGTACATAAGTGTTCAGCCTCCCTGCCGCCTCTCCAACATTTGTTATTTCCTGTTTTTTTGATTCATGCCAGTAATACCAGGATGAGATGGTATCTTATTGTGGTTTTGATTTGCATTTCTCTAATGGCCAGTGATTGCAAGCATTTCCTCATGTGTCTGTTATCCACTTGAATGTCTTCTTTGGTGAAGTGTCTGTTCATTTCCTTTGCCTATTTTTTAATTGGATTATTTGTCTTTGTTGTAGAGGTGTTGGATTTTCCTGTAGAGTTTAGAGATTAGACCTTTGTCAGATCTGTCATAGCCAAAAATTTTTTTCCAGTCTGCAGGTTCTCTTTTTACTCTTTTGGTGAAATCTTTTGATGAGCATGAGTGTTTAGTTTTTAGAAGATCCTAGTTATCTAGCTTATCTTCTGAAGTTTGTGTGTTCTTAGTTATGATTTCTATCCTGTTACTGCTGTGTATTAGAGTGTCTAGCATTGATCCCATTTTTTCTTCTATAACCTTTATAGTTTTTAGCTTCACGTTTAGGACTTTGATCTATTTTGAATTAGTTTTTGTGTGTGGTGTGAGGTATAGGTCCTGTTTCATTTTTTTGTAGATGTACATTCAATTTTGCCAGGACCGTTTGTTAAAAAGAATTTCTTTTCCGCAGTTGATAGACTTTGGGTCCTTGTCAAAGACCAGGTGACCATAGGTGGGTGGATTTACATCTGGCTTCTGAATTCTGTTACATTGGTCAATGGATTTACATCTGGCTTCCGAATTCTGTTCCATTGGTCAACGTATCTGTTGCTGTACCAGTACCAGGCTCTTTTGACTACTGTAGCTATATGGTAGGTTTTCAGGTCAGGTAGCGTGAGTCCTCCTACTTTATTCTTCTTCAGTAGTGTTTTACTTATCTGGGGCTTCTTGCCTTTCCACATAAAGTTAATGGTTGGTTTTTCCATCTCTTTCAAGAATGTTGTTGGTATTAGGATTGGGGTTGCATTCTATTTGTAAATTGCTTTGGGTAGAGTAGTCATTTTCACAGTGTTCAGTCTACCTATCCATGAGCATGGTATGTTTTTTCATTTATGTAGATCTCTTTTGGTTTCTTACAGTAGTGTTTTGTAGTTTTCTTTGTATAGGTCTTTTACATCCCTCGTTAGATTTATTCTTAAGTATTTTACTTTTTAGGGCCTATTACAAATGGTATTGTTTTCATCATTCTCTTTATTGGTGCATAGGAATCCAACTGATTTTTTGTGTGTATCTTGTATCCTGCTTCTCTGCTGAATCTTTCTATAAGTTCCAGTAGTTTTCTTGAGGAATCTTTTGGGTTTTCTATGTATAGTATCATATTATCCGCAAATAGGGACAGTTTTACTTTTTCATTACCAGTTTGGATGCCCTTGATTTCTTTTCCTTGCCTTATTGCTCTAGCTAGGACTTCCAGCACAGTGTTAAATAGGAGTGGTGATAAAGGGCATCTTTGTCTTGTTCCTGTCTCAAGGGAAATGTTTCAGCTTCTCTCCATTAAGAATGATATTGGCTGTTGGTTTTGTATAGAAGCCCTTTATTATATTGAGGAATTTCCTGTCTATAAATATTTTATTGAGATTTTTTTTATCAGGAATGGGTGTTGGACTTTGTCAAATGCCTTTTCTGCATCAATTGAGATGATCATGTGATTCTTTTATTTATGTGGTAGATTATGTTGATTGATTTCCTAATATTGAACCATCTTTGCATACCTGGTATGATCCTCCTTGGTTGTGTTGTATTATTTTTTTGGTATGATGCTGAAATCTATTGCCTAGAATTTTGTTGAGAATTTTTACATCTGTATTCATGAAAGATATTGGTCTGTAATTTTGGTTTTTTGTGGTGTCTTTGCCTGGTTTTGGTATCTGGGTTATGCTAGCTTCATAGAATGAATTCAGAAGTATTGCTTCCTTTTCTATATTCTGAAATAGTTTGAATAGTACTGGTATAATCTCTTCTCTGAATGTTTGATAGAATTCTCCAGTAAAGTCATCTGGGGCAGGGCTTGTTTTTGTTGGGAGTTTTTTTTGTTTTTGTCTTTAATTACCTTTTCAACCTCTTCTCTTGTTATGGGCCTGTTCAGATTTTCAACATCATTTTGTGTTAGTTTGGGTAGGTAGTGTGTTTCTAGAAATTTGCCCATTTCCTCTAGGTTTTCAATTTTTTTGGAGTATAGTTTTTTTGCAATACTCTGTTATGATCCTTTTTATTTCAGTTGAGTGTGTTGTAATGTCCCCCATTTCATTTCATATTTGGGTTATTTGCATCCTCTCCTGTTTTTCTTTTGTCAATTTGGCCAGCGATTTGTTGATTTTGTTGATCCTTTCAAAGAGCCAACTTATGGTTTTGTTGATTCATTCTATTGTTTTTCTATTCTCTATTTCATTTATTTCTGCTCTGATCTTTGTTATTTCCTTTCTTCTGGCGGCCGTGGGCTCCTTTTGCTGTTCTCTTTCAATTTGATCAAGTTGTGTAGCTAATGTTTCAATTTTGTCCCTTTTTCTTTTTTGATGTGTGCATCTATTAACATAAATTGTCCTCTGAGCACTGCCTTTGCTGTGTCTCAGATTTTGGTATGATGTGTTTTTGTTCTCTTTTGATTCTAGGAATTTCTTCTATTCCACCTCTGATTTCTTCTATTACCCAGTGATTTTTAAGCTGGGTGGTATTCAGTTTCCATGTAATTGATTTTTTTTTCTTGATCTTCCTTTGTTAATTTCTACTTTGATGGCATTGTGATCAGAGAAGTTACTTTGTGTTATCTCAATGTTTTGGATTTTGTTGAGGGTTACTCTTTGTCTCACATACTTTGGACATATTATCAGGAGGGACCAGTCCCTGGAGAAGGACATCATACTTGGTAAAATGGAGGGTCAGAGAAAAAAAAGGAAGACCCTTGAGGAGATGAATTGACACAATGATTGTAACAATGGTTTTAAGCATAACAATGATTGTGAGAATCATGCAGAACCGGGCAGTGTTTCATTCTGTTTCACATAGGGTTGCTATGAGTCAGAGAACCAACTGAATGGCAACTAACAACAACAACACTTTGTCCCCACGATGTCTTTTATAGCTTCCACCATACCCCCACCCCTACCTAGCATCACCAAAGTTCAAAGTTGTATTGCATTTTGCATTTGGTTGTAGGTCTGCGTATTTTTTAAATTGATAACAGGTCCCCAAATTTTTTTTATGATTCTTTTTCTTTGTGGAGAGTCCAGGCCAGTTGTTTTTTGTGTGTATGTGGGTATATTGTGTGGATAACAAAATTGGAAAGCAATTCAAAAAGAAAATTCTCCAAAGTGTGATTTGGGTAAAACTTTTGAGTACATATACTTTAGAATGTTCCCTCTGCTCCATTGACTTAGGATAGATTTTATTGTTATGCACAAGGAAACAGGATTAAATTCTCTGGATAACTAGGCAGATAAGCTTAAACAATACCATTTTTATTTTTAAAAAAATAGAGAAATGTGTACCTTTTTATACAGACAGGGCCCCAGTTAATGGATGAATCTGCTAACCTGGTCCAGAAGAAAACTTGGACAGGTGGAAAGTAGGAAAATAGGAGAGATCTAGAGCATTTTGAGGAAATAACTCACTCGGTCTCAAGAAGATAAAATACCCAAACCAGCTGAAACCAAATCCATTGCCATTGAGTTGATTCCGACTCATACAGACACTATGTCTCCGGGAAATAGGACAAAAGAATACCCAGGAGTGAATAGGAGTGAGGGTTTCCTCTTTCACAAATTCCCTTCCCTAACTCATAAGATCTTATGAGTAAGCAATGAGGCCATCAATGTAATATGATTGGTACAGTGACTAGCACACAAAAAGCATGAAGTAATGGAGGCTATTATTATTTTTGTAGTTATTGCTGTCATCATAATTATTGTTATGGATTGAGTTGTGTCCCACAAAAATGTGTGTCAAATTGGCTAGGCCATGGTTCCCAGTATTGTATGATTGTCCTATAGTTTGTGATCTGATGTAATTTTTCTGTGTGATAAATCCTAACCTCTATGATATTAATGAGACAGGATAGATGCAGTTATGTTAATAAGGCAGGACACAAGCTACAAGATTAGGTTGTATCTTGAGTCAATTTCTTTTGAGTTATAAAAGAAGGGAGTGAACAGAGAGAGAAGAGGGGCCTCATTTCCACCAAGAAACAAGAGCCAGGACCAGAGAATGTCCTTTGGACCCAGAGTCCCTGCACTGAGAAGCTCCTAGACCAAGGGAAGATTTATGACAAGGACTTTCCCCCAAAGCCGACAGAGAGAGAGAGAGCCTTCCTCTGGAGCTGGTGACCTGAATTCAAACTTGTAGCCTCCTAAAAGGTGAGAGAATACATTTCTGTTTGTTAAAGCCATCCATTTGTGGCGTTTATGTTATAGCAGCACTAGATAACTAAGACAATCATCATAACTATTATTACCTTGAAGCTCATACCAGGGTCCTACAGAAACGAGATTAGCTAGCATTTCTTTTGCACTAACTGCAAGAGATTTTTCCTGGTGCTTTACACATTCTATCATGTTTAATATCTTCAAAAAACCCTGTCACCAAAGAAAGGTGATCCAACAGAATGTGGAAATTATTTAACAATATCATTAATATCGCACATAAGTAAAATTCTGCTGAAGACAATTCAAAGCAGTTGCAGCAGTACATCAACAGGGAACTTCCAGAAACTAGAGCCAGATTCAGCAGAGGATGTGGAACAAGGGATATCATTGCTGATGTCAGATGGATCCTGGATGAAAGCAGAGAATACCAGAAAGACGTTTACCTGTGTTTTATTGACTATGCTAAGGCATTTGACTGTATGGATCATAACAAATTATGGATAACATTGTGAAAACTGGAATTTCAGGACCCTTAATTGTGTTCATGAGGACCTGTACATAGACAGACCAAGAGGCAGTCATTCGAACAGAACAAGGGCACGCTGCGTGGTTTAAGTTCCAGAAAGGCGTGCATCGGGATTATATCTTTTCACCATACTTATTCGATCTGTATGCTGAGCAAATAATCCAAGAAGCTGGACTTTATGAAGAAAAATGGAGCATCGGGATTGGAAGAAGGCTCATTAACAACCTGTAATATGCAGATGACATAACCTTGATTGCTGAAAGTGAAGAGGACTTGAAGCACTTACTAATGAAGATCAAAGACCACAGCCTTCAGTGTGGATTACGCGTCAACGTAAAGAAAACAAAAATCCTCACAACTGGACCAATAAGGAACATCATAATAAATACAGAAAAGATTGAAGTTGTACAGAATTTCGTTTTACTTGGATCCACAATCAATGCCCACGGAAGAAGCAGTCAAGAAATCAAAAGATGCCTTGCATTGGGCAAATCTGTCACCAAAGACTTCTTTAAAGTGTTGAAGAGCAAAGATGTCACCTTGAATACTAAGGTGCACCTGACTCAAGCCATTGCGTACTCAAATGCCTCATATGCATGTGGAAGCTGGATAATGAATAAGGAAGAGTGAAGAAGATTCGATGCCTGTGAATTATGGGGTTGATGAGGAATATTGAATACATCATGGGCTTCCAGAAGAAGGAACAAATTTGTCTTGGAAAAAGAACAGCCAGAATGTTCATTAGAATTGAAGATGGTGAGACTTTGTCTCACATTCTTTGCACATGTTATCAGGAAGGACCATTCCTGGAGAAGAACATCATGCTTGGTAGAGTAGAAGGTCATCAAAAAAGAGGAAGACCCTCAAGGAGATGGATTGACACAGTGGCTGCAACAATGGGCTCAAGCATAACTATAGTTCTGAGGATGATTCAGGACTGGGCAGTGTTTTTTTCTGTTGTACATAGGGTCTCTATGAGTTGGAACCAACTCTTGACAGCACCTAACTAACAACAACATACCTGTGGTTATGGTCCCATCTGGGAGTGAGTTGTCTGTTATGTTAATGAGGCTGGATTAGAATGGGATATATCTTGAGTCGCCGCCTTACTAGAGGGTGTGTGAATGACGTTACCACCCTTACCCTAGTCACCACCATTATTCAAGTCATGCCCTTACTTGAGTCACATCTTTTATCTTACAAAAAATAAGAGAGAAGCAAGCAAAGATATGGGCCTCAATACCACCAAGAAGAAGAGAAAGGTAGTGGAGATCATCCTTTGGACCCAGGGTTCTTATGCTGAGAACCTCCTGGAACCAGGAAGCACACAGGGAGAGCTGTAACACTGGAGACTGCACAAAATGGTGAAAAACGGCAGCAGAGAAATGGCAGCAGCAGAGCCAGGAGACCCAAGTATTGAAAGAGAGCTGAATGCCTCTGGGCAGAAGGCTTCCTGGCAGAGTGGGGTACCCCAGGCACTTATTGGCAGAGCTAAAGGGTTTTGTAACACTTGCAAAAGCAGGACAGAGGCCAGGTCGAGGGGTCAAGGAGCTGAAGGTCCAGAGGACTAGGGTCAGAAAGAAGCCTGCCTGTGGACACAGCTAAAAAGAAGCTGTCCTGATTGACACGGACTTTCCTCTAGGGCTGACATAGAGAGAAAGCCTTCCCCACAAGCCATTACTCTGAATTCAGACTTCTGGCCTTCTAAACTGTGAGAGAATAAATTTCTGTTTGTTAAAGCCATCCATTTTTGGTATTTCTGTTATAGCAGCACTAGGTAACTAAGACACCTATTATGTGCCAGGCACCATGCTAGGCTCTGCAATAATGTATCCAAAATCCATTAAGGGTCTTCCACACTGATGTCCTTTCAGTGATCTATGAAAAGGGTGTATTATTTTTCCTGTTGGAACAAAAATGGGTGTAATATAACTTAGAATCAAATATTTTAATAATTTTTTTTTTAAAAAATGAGTCTTTTTAAGTAACCCAGTAACCTATTATTTGAAAAATGTCTTAGTCATCTAGGCATCCAATGCCATTAGAATACATCTTTCCATTTAGTAGATACATTGTAATACAGAGACTATGTTTACAGGGACATTATCTGCAAATATTTCTCAGAAAAGGATGAAGAAAGCTATTTGTCTTTTTAAAAAAATATGGCTTCTCACTGGTCCTCTACTGAGCCTCACGCTGGATAATCAACAACTCTGTCAAGTTCCAGATTTATCTTCAAAGTGAGTTCCTCAATAGTAACCAGTCTGCAAAATGATTTATAAGCAACAAGAGAGGAGAGGGGGAAAAGGAGGGAGAGCACATATTCAGCTTGCTATGAATACACTATGTCATCCCATTCAACAATCTCATACAGCCCTCATCCTTTAAAATGCAAAAGCACAATCTGGGAAGTCTTCCAAATTCATTTTTATAAAGGAGAAGCACTTGTCAGGACACAGGAAGCACTAAAAACAGAACTTGGAGTTTGCTATGTTGCTTCAGGATGCATTGTCAGAATTATCCAAGAAAGTTCAAATAATGGCGGATGATGGGAAATGTGAAGTTTGAGAAATAACCTTAGCCCAATCCAATGAACTGATTTTTTTCTGCAGCCTAATAATTCCTCTTCAGTCAAGTATAAAATTAAGTGTGCTTAGAAAAATAAAGGAATTCACGAGTACAGGTTCTGACCTTCAAAATTCTAATATCTATGTCGATTAAAACAAAAACAAAAAAACCCTGCTTAGTTTTAACAGTGTGGCTGAATATTAGTGTCTTCATTGTCTAGTGCTGCTATAACGGAAATATCACAAGTGGATGGCTTTAACAAACAGACATTTACTCTCTGTTTCAGGGCTAGAAGTCCACATTCAGAGCAACAGCTCCAGGGGAAGCCTTTCTTTTTCTATCGGCTCTGGGGGAAGGTCCTTGTTATCAATTTCCTCTGGGTCTAGGAGTTTCTCAGCACAGAGACCCAAGTCCAAAGGACTCACACTGCTCCCAGCTTGGCTCTTCTTTCTTGGTTGTAGGAGGTCCCTTTCCTCTCTGCTTGCTTCTCTCTTTTATATCTCAAAATAGATTTACTCAGGACACAACCTAATCCTGTAGGTTGTGTCCTGCCTCATTAACATAACTGCCTCTAATCCTGCCTCATTAACATCATAGAGGTTAGGATTTACAACACAAAGGATAATTACATCTAATCACAAAATGAAAGATAACCACTCAATGCTGGAATCATGGCCTAGCCAAATTAATACATATTTTGGGGGAACACAATTCAATCCATGACATTAGTTCTTGTTAGGTGCCGTCAAGTCAATTCTGACTCATAACAACCACATGTACAACAGAATAAAACACTGCCTGGTCCTGCACCATCTTCACAATCATTGTTATGCTTGAGCCCATTGTTGCAGCCATGTGACAATCCATTTCACTGAGGGTCTTACTCTTTTTCACTGACCCTCTTCTAAGCATGATGTCCTGCTGCAGGATCTGGTCCCCCATGATAACATGCCCAAAGTACATGCGATGAAGCCTTGCCATCCTTGCCTCCAAAGGAGCATAATGGCTGTACTTCTTTGAAGACAAATTTATTGGTTCTTCTAGCAGTCCATAGTCTATTAAATATTCTTTGTCAACACCATAATTCAAAGGCATCAACTCTCCTTTGGTCTTCCTTGTTCTTAACATTTAAAAGAAGAAAAAAAACGTTGCCGTCAAGTTGATTCTGACACATAGCGACCATATAGGACAGAGTAGAACTGCCACATATGCCACATAGAGTTTCCAAGGAGCACCTGGTGGATTCACACTGCCCACCTTTTGATTAGTAGCCATAGATAGCTCTTAACCACTATGCCACTAGGGTTAGGTCCCATAAAAAGTCAGAGATTTGGGTTTTGTGTTTTTGTCTAGTTTCAAATACTTTCTACATTTGAAATGTTGAACAGCTTACTGAGAGAATACATGTGTTTCAGGGTGGTTTCTAGTACTTAAACAATTCCAGGAGAGTGAGAAAGTCGTAAACTCTCTAAGTTTCAATATTAATATATATAAACTTAAGAATTTGGACTGTACAGTCAGGTGAAGTTTGAGGATTATGGAGCTTTGAGCCAGACAATCTAAATTCAAATTCATTCATTCATTCTGCAATGACTTATTGATTCATTTTTAAAGTCTCTGTTCAAATACGATATACTTCTGGGAGCCTTCTTTGACCACCCCAATATGACCTTGGTTTAAACAATGTGTTTCCAGAGCACCCTGTTCCTCCATCTAGTCCTGTACAGTCTTCTACTCTATTTTAATTTGGCCTTTACTCACATAATACTGGAATATCCTTGAGAGTTATTGCCCTGTTTTGTTCATTTTCATATTCCAGGAACCAGCACAGACCTTATAGTAGATGATAGAAGAATAAATACATTAATCTATTTATAAAGCACTGAATTAGGCACTATGTAAAATAAAAAAGATAAATGACACAAACTCTCTTCATATGTGTCTTGCAGGGAAGTAAGAAGATGCAATGTAAGCAAATTTCACACAAGTAAAAATAAAAAGTACCAGTCCTCTTAGGCTCTGCAAATGATATGATTATAATGAACTGAATTGAGCAAATCACCTTGAGATATCATTCAATCTTAATATGACCCATAGGTTTATTGGTTAGTGGTAATCTTCAAGATTATATTGGTCAGTCACCTCATCATAAATGAATCATCTCTATGGCAGTGCCACTTCACAGTCTTTCAACCTGAGTTAAAAGACCTCCAGTGTTTAGAGATTCACTGTATCTTCAAAACACCCTTACTTTAGAGATGTACTTTGGATGGCCCTCACTACAATAGTTCTAATGGCAAGTTGTATTGAGCCTGAATCCACTTCCTCTGTGATGTTCAACCATTGATTGGTCTGCTTTTATATTATGGATCAATACACACAACTATAATACATTCTTACAAAATTGTCCTTCAAAGACCTGTAGACAGCTCTCCTATCTACGTATACGAATGTTCTACAGCAAGACAGGTTGTTTTTGGTTGCTCAAACTCCATTTCGTATCAGTACATGGAAGTTGTTTTATTTCAGGAAAAAAACAAGCTGAGTGGCACTGAAGCATGGAGAAGACAAATGCAGAAAAAAACAGCAGTTTAAATTGCAGCAATGAACACATTAATGAAAAATTTTACTGGAGCCCACACAGCAGTGAACTAATTATTAATTGTAGAAGAATATATTTATTGAAATGTACTATCAAAAATATTGTAAATCGTATCAAAGGACTTTTCAGGAAAACATTATCTCTTCCAAAAACCAAAACCAAACCCTAAGCCACTGAGTTGATTCAACTCATATTGACCCTATAGGACAGAGTAGAACAGCCCCACAGGGACTCCAAGGCTGAAATTGTAATTTACAGAAGCCGACTGTCACATTTTTCTCCAGCAGAGCAGCTGGTGGGTGTTTCAATCACTTACCTTTCAGGTTGCAGCTGAGCACTTTAACCACTGCACCACTGGGGCTCTGTCTTCAATCAGAGCTTAAAATTGGCATCATTCACTGATTTAGTTTTACCTGACCCAGGGCAACTGTACTACCCTTGTGTTTCGCATGCACTGGCATTAAGTTTCAGTGAAGAAGTAGTCATAATTCTGTGTGTTATGGTAGTGAATTGTAAGAGTCATCCGAGAAGCCTTCCCTGAAACTTCCCACACTTTCCTAGGACCTTAATAAATGTTAAATATAAAAATAATTATTAAATATTTAATACATTCTTCAATACATTTTTCCAGCAAAGCTATATTTAGTCAATGTATCCATCCCCTTCCCAGAAAAAGCAAAAACATTAGCATGATTTTACCTTCTTAAATGCTTTCTTCCTCTCTTAACACCAACACCAAACCAAACCCACTGCCATTGAGTGGATTCTGACTCACAATTACCCTCTAAGAAAGAGTAAAACTGCCCCATGGGGTTTCCAAGGAGCTGCTGGTAGATTCTAACTGCCAACCTTTTGGTTAGCAGCGGAGGTCTTAACCACTGTGCCACCAGGGCCAAGTCCCAATTAATTTTCATTCTAGCATGTAATTAAATATTAAAATTTATCATCATTGACCTTTTATTATTAAGGTTTTTAAATAAGTCAGAATTGACTCTATAGCAACAGGTTTGGTTTTTAGACCAGGGATTTTCTTTTTGTTTCGCCAAAATGCAAAAAAAATATGCATGATGTATGACTTGTATATAATGCATCAATACATAGGTTTTCTATTTCTTTAAAACATTTTATTGGAAGTTTTCTGGAATAACAACAAAAACCACCAATAGTAAATATATATATATACATACACATCTATTAAAACATTTATATATATATATATGCATATATATATATATGTACACATATATGGTTAAGCATGATTATAATCTGGATAAATTAGATTGCTGAGCTCATATTCTATGGGCCTAGAATATATGAAGACAGTCTTACTTTTGTCCTAAAGTAAGAACTGATAATTTGTACTACGTAAATTCACTAGATAATTGCCCGGCTCTTTACTGAGTTTGAAATAAGAAATACATATGAACAACAACAACAAAACCAATGTGGCTTTAGTAGATGTTAGCTTATCTAGTGTATAACGAAATTATTTTGTTGTTTTACAAAAATTTATTAATAACTAGTTCATTCATGGTATCTTGTTTGGCAATTGGAGACCCAAAGAAATTAAATGTGATAAGCTTTTGTCCTCAAAATATTCACATCTCCTCTACTTCTTCTTTAAGAATGATTTCTTCCTATAAAATCATCATACGCCTTTATTATTTTTCAGTCTGTCATTAACAGTAAAGTCTAATGAAGTATATATATATATATATGCATGTCATGGGGCTGAATAGTGGTGAGGTCAATCTTACCCCCATTTAATTTGATGATCTAATTTTTGTCTCTTTGTAAGCCATATAGGAACTGGAGCTTTTATCCACACAACCGAACAATCAGTATTTGTATAGTCAGTATGATTAGCTTATATTCTTTCTGAAGGAAGCCAAAGATAATAAGCAAAACAAATTGTGCAATCATTTTTTGTGAGTTTTGAAATAGTTCCAGAATTGATGTAGTTTATTTAGGAAAGAGTGGAATAAAATAGTTACACAAAGTCTACATGGCTTAACTAAGTATTAAAAAAAACTGTGGCCATTGAGTCAATTCTGACTCATAGCAACCCTATAGGACAGAGTAGAACTGCCCCACAGGGTTTCCAAGGAGTGCCTGGTGGATTCAAACTGCCGACCTTTTGGTTAGCAGCCGTAGCTCTTAACTGCTACACCACCAGGGTTTCCATCAACTACGTATTAAGAGGGTTGAAATTAAGACCATCTGCATTTGCGCGAGTTTTATTAATTTATAACCTGTTTCTTATTTTGTGCTTTTTTCTTATTCAAACTCCCACTGCAGCTAGACAAATTCAGGTCCACATTACTTCACATATAGACCATCTCAGCAGCCCTAGTTTTTGCCACATCAATCCATCTTACACAATGCTTTCAGGGTAATCTGCCACATCTCCCATGTCAATGTCACACTCGGACTCAAAAAGCATTCAGTTCTCTACCTAGTAATTTGATTCATCTTTCTTATCAGATAGGAGTCCCTGGATGGTGCAAAGAGTTAAGTGCTAGGCTCCTAACCAGAACGTTGACAGTTCAAATCCACCCAGATGTGCCTCAGAAAAAAGACCTGGGAATCTACTTCCAAAAGATCACAGCCTCTAAAAACCCAGTGAAGCACAGCTCTACTTTGACACACATGCAGTCACCATGAGCTGAAATTGACTCAATGGTAACATTTTTTTTTTAAATCTTATCAAATATTTTTGATTAATCTTTTAAAATAGACCTTTTTTAAAACTGGTTTACTCAGTTTCTATCCACTGACAATACCTTGTATTTATATTTACTCTCTCTGGAATCCTTATTTGGAATTGCCCTTTCAATAATGCCTTTTACCCTTTAAATACCACTAAAATAATAATAATAAAATACACAACTTTGATGATGTAACTCAAAATTTACCTACTGTATAAAGAGTTCTGTGATCTACTTAACTGGTAGTAATCTTTTCTTTCAGCTCCATAACATTCATCTAAGGAGTAATAAGGAGCACTCGTGGTACAATGGTTAAGCATTTAGCTGCTAACCAAAAGGTTGGCAGTTTAAACCCACTCAGTGGCTCTGTGGGTGAAAGACCTGAAGATCTGCTCCCGTAAAGATTACAGCTTAGAAAATCCCATGGGGAAGTTCTATAGTGTCACATGGGGTCGCTTTGAATTGAAATCAACTTGACCACACCTAACAACAACATGCCTGTGTGCTCATGATAATCTGAATCTCTAGCTGTTCTAGAAAGAGGTTCAAGGTATTATTGCTCTTGAACTGCCTTGCCACATTGCTTCCCCTGAGTCTTGCTATAAATGGAATGGAAAAAACAGGTTTTAAAGAGTTGAGGCAGAGAGGACCTGTCAGAGATACTCTCTGATTCTATAGCTGATCACAGACATGTTGAAATGTGCCCTGACTGCCCCATGGCTGAACGATTAAGTGCTGTCTCCCAGATTCTTGTTTTGATACAAACAAGTGGAAAGCCAGAAAAAAAAAAAAAAAAAAGCCTCCAAGGATTTTTGGTAGAACTCAAAGGAATCTGTAAAAACATTCAAAAAGGCCTAAGGTTAAATCACTTTATAAGCAACTTATGAACAGCAAAATTTTACTCAAGCAAATCTCAATGGAAAACCCTAAGCTCCGTCTTTAGAACCAAAAATGACTTGGTGTTATGGTTGATCATAGCATGAGTTCACTGAAACAAATTTGTTGTTAACTAGCTGTTGTTGAGTTAGCCCCTAACTCATGGTGACCCCACGTGCTACAGAGTAGAACTGCTTTATAGAGTTTTCTTGGCTATAATTTTTACAGAAGGAGCCCTGGTAGCGCAGTAGTTAAGAGCCTGGCTGCTAACTGAAAGCTCAGAAGTTCAAATCCTCCAGCCGCCCTGTGGGAGAAAGATGTGGCAGTCTGCTTCCATCAACATTATAGCCTTAGAAATCCCATAGGGCAGCTCCATTCTGTCCTTTAGGGCCACTAGGAGTCGGAATCAACTCGATGGCAATGGGTTTTAATTTTTACAGAAGCAGTTTGCCAAGCCTTTCTTTTACAGAGCTGTTGGGTAGCTTCAAATAGCCAACCTTTAGGGTAACAGCCAATCACAAAATGCTTACGTTATCCAGGCTCCTGAAACAAACTAACCCACTGAAAAACAAACCCATTGCTGTCAGTTGATTCAGACTCATAGGGTTTCCAAAGCTGCAATCTTTACAGAAGCAGACTGCCACATCTTCCACCCAGGGAGCCACGGGTGGGTTCAAACAACAGATTTTTAGGTTAGTAGCCAACCTCTTAAACCACTGTGCTACCAGGACTCCTTTGAGACAAACTAGAGAGGCATAAACCACTTTGTGATGGTTTGAGGTATTTCTCCCAAATACATAGTCCCGTGTATCTGTCATAGTCACGAGCCCTGGTGGCACAGTGGTAAGCATTAGGCTGCTAACCAAAAGATTAACAGTTCAAATCCACCAGCCTCTCCTTGGAAACCCTGTGGGACAGTTCTACTCTGTTCTGTAGGGTTGCTATGAGTCAGAATTGACTCGATGGCAATGAGGTTTTTTTTTTTTTCCTTAAGTATCAATCAATGAATTCAAAAAGGGTGATTGTGGCAATTTTAATAAAGAGAATATTTGCAAAGATGTTGGAAACATTATGGGAAAACCATCAAGGAACAATGAAGCACCTCAGTGGTAGTAATATTAGGGAGATGTACCCAACTTTAGGCCTGATGAGGCAAGGGTGGGGAGCAGTTATCATAACCTGGCAACAGTTATAGCTATAGTTATCACGTAGGAGCGGCCACCAGACAGGAGTTGGGGACTATAGAAGAAGAATACTGCCAAAATAAGGACCAGCAAAGAGGAAGGTAGAAAAATAACTTCAGTAATCTCTCACTTTGTACCCTCCATCTCTGGCCAGAAGAGCTCAAATTGATGAAGGTTATAGAGTTCAATTTCTGGGTCACAGAATAGAATGGAGAATAGTTACATAAAGTCAAACAAAAAATATCCAGTACCCAGCACTTCCCTTAAAAATCATGCCATATTGGAACCAACTACCTCAGTCATTGTACCACATCTGTCTAGTCACTTTATGTTGAAAAAAGGCCGTGGGGGGAAAAGCTGGTGAAATTACTTTCAATCTTTTCTGAGACATGGATCTTCATATATTACACATCTTTTTACACTAACTTTTTGTGTAAAGTCTTTCAGGATTTCAGGATGGACTTGGCCTAAAGGCTTCCCTAAGTTAAACCAAAAAAAAAAAAAAAAACCAAACCCAGTGCCGTCGAGTCGATTGCGACTCATAGTGACCCTATAGTTAGGGTACAGAATTTTGCTGGATAGTTTCACAAAATTCTTCCTCAGAGTTCTTTTCAACGAACTATCCTTTAATCCAATAATCTGTATGATTATTAAGTTTTAAAAGCCACAGATCTGTTAACTGATTGCTACATCCTATTACATATAATTAAGAAAACGGATAGAAACAATTAAATATTTTTGTAGCATTTATTGATCTGCCAGACTTTGATTCTGTGATTTTTCTAGATAGTATCTGTCCTTGAACTCAGTGGAATCAACTCAATATGATTTCTAGGCTTTTCATGATGATTTGAACACATATCACATGCATTTACCCAGTGGTTACGTGTTATACTCATTGTCCACTACATGGCAACCACTGAGCTAACTGTGGGGATGAATGCCAGCATCAGAGTAAAAAGAGATGGGATTTTGACACATTAAATTTCCAGAATAAGTATAAAGATAGATCATGGTTGTTTATCAATATTCTTAAAGTTTCTGAGGTTTTTAGATGTTCTAGCTTCCTTCTCTTGGACAAGATCTCATTATGGCTCTCCCAGTCACCAGTAAACTGGGTATTGTTGGGTTGATGCTGACTCAGTGACCTCGTTATGTGTCAGCAGAACAGTGCTCCATAGGGTTTTCAATGGCTGTGACCTTTCAGAAGTGGATAGCCAGGTCTTTCTTCTAAGGAGTCTCTGGGTAGACTCAAATCCTCCAAAGTACCCGTTTGTATCAGAGTATATTAACAATTTGTACCACCCAAAATTTGAGGAGACTTTTCACCAGTGCACGTTTTCATATGATTTTTGTACATTTAAAATTTTTTTTTTTGCTTTTCTATGGTTTTTTAATCTTTATCAGCTTAGTTTATTCTTTGACATTCTTCCACATTTAAGGATAAAAACTCTTAAAATTATCTGTTTTCTGAATGCATGGTTAACCACGATTTGTTTTGATACATAATATTTTCATTGTCAGTAATTTCTAAATTATAAGTAAGCTCAATTTTATGTATCTTTTACCTTGAGAGTTAGTTACAATACCAAAACAAAAACCGTTGCCGTGGAGTCGATCCGAACTCATAGCGACCCTATAAAGACAGAGTAGAACTGCACCTAGAGTTTCCAAAGAGCACCTGGTGGATTCTAACTGCCGACCTTTTAGCAGCCATAGCACTTAACCACTATACCACCAGGTTTCCTAGTTACGATAGGGTGCTCTAATGCCCAAGTGATTTTAGTTAATTTTATATATTGTATTTTATGAGATAAAAATAATGTATATAATTTCTATTTTTGTCTGTCTTAAGCATTTTTTTTTAAGCATATCCCTAGGACTTACAAAAATGGATAGCATATAGTAGACAATCAAATATTTGTGTAATGAGTGAATAAATTATTGAAAAATTAGAAACTTAAAAGCAAAAAAGGGAGAAAGCAAAAATAAAAAAAAATGAAGCAAATATCTCAGAATGTGTAACTTCATAATTCACTAGCATTACTGTTTAGCATTATTGTCTGTCATGTCACAAATATTCAGCAAATATTGTTAACTGAGAGTACAATTGTGGGTGGTCATATTTATCAAAATTGATATTTTAATCAAAATTTTCTGGGAGTTTTGATATGTAAAATTGTATGTTTCATATTTTCATTTTGTAAATCATATCTATCTCATTGAAATTTTTGTTACTTTAGTTCTAATCTTTCTTTTATTCTTTTGTTAATGTTGGCTTAGGTCTGAGGAGTTGGTTCTAACTGGTAATGACCCCATGTACAACAAAACAAAACAATGGCCAGTCCTATGCCATCCTCACAATCCTTGCTATGTTTGATCCATTGTTGCAGCCACTGTGTCAAGCGGCTTCAACTTGTCAAGGGTCTTCCTCTTTTTCAGTGACTCTTTTCTTTACCAAGCATAATGTCCTTCTCCAGGGACTGATCCCTCCAGATAACATATCCAAAGTACATGTAATGAAGTCTTGCCATCCTCGATTCTAAGGAGTATTCTGGCTGTACTTTTTCCATGATAGATTTGTTTGTTCTTCTGGCAGTCCATGGTATGTATGTTCATCAACAATATAATTCAAATACAGCAATTATTCTTTGATCTTCCTTATTCATTGTCCAGCTTTCCCATGCATATGAGGTAGATGAAAATACCATGGCTTGGGTCAGATGCACCTTCATCCTCAAAGTGACATCTTTGCTTTTCAACACCTTAAAGAGGTCTTTTGCAGCAGATTTGCCCAGATTTCCTGATTGCTGCTTCCATGGGTGTTTATTGTGGATCCAAATAAAATGAAATCCTTGACAATTTCAATTTTTCTCCATTTACCATGATGTTGCTTATGGGTCTATTTGTGAAGATTTGTGTTTTCTTTATGTTGAAGTGTAATTCATATTGAAGGTTCAATCCATAATGAAGGCTGTAGCCTTTGATCTTCATCAGTAAATGCTTCAAGTCCTCTTCCCTTTCAGTAAGCAACGTGTCCTTTCTTACATATTGGAGTTCATTAAAGAGTCTTCCTTCATTCCTGATGCTGCATTCTTCTTCGTATAATCCAGCTTCTCAGATTATTTTGTCAGCACACAAACTGAATAAGCATGGTGGAAGGATACAAACCTGACACATACTTTTCTGATTTTAGACCATGCAGAATCTTCCTCTGTGTGTTCAAACCACTGTGTCTTGGCCTATCTATGTACAGGTTCCATATGAGCACAGTTAAGTGTTCTGGAACTCCCATTCTTTGCAATGTTATCCATAATTTGTTATGATCCACACAGTCGGGTGCCTTTGCATAGTTGATAAAACACAGGTAAACATCTTTCTGGTATTCTCTGCTTTCAACCAAGATCCATCTGTCATCAGCAATGACATACCTTGTTTCATGTCCTCCTCTGAAGACAGCTTCAATTTCTGGCAGTTCCCTGTCGATGTACTGCTGCAACCACTTTTGAATTATCTTCAGCAAAATTTTACTTGTTTATAATATTAATGATATTCTTCAATAATTTCCTCATTCTGTTGGATCATCTTTCTTTGGAATGGACACATTCCAGTTGGCTGACCTGGTAGCTATCTTCCAAATTTCTTGGCATAGACAAATGAGCACCTCCAGCACTGCATCTGTTTGTTGAAACATTTCAATTGGTGCTCCATCAATTACTGGAGCCTTGTTTTTTGCCAATGCCTTCAGTGCAGTTTAGACTTCTTCCTTCAATACCATCAATTCTTGATCTTATGCTACCTCCTGAAATTGTTGAACGTTGACTAATTCTTTCTGGTACAGTGACTCTGTATATTCCTTTTTTTTTTTATGCTTCTTGCTTCATGGAATATTTTGCCTATTAAATCCTTCAATATTGCAACTCAAGGCTTGAATTTTTAATTCAGTCCTTTTAGCTTGAGAAATGCTGAGTGTGTTCTTCCCTTTTGGTCTTCTAACTCTAGGTCTTTGCACATATCGTTATAATACTTTACTTTGTCTTTGCCAGCATGCTTTGAATTCTTCTGTTCAGCTCTTTTACCTGATCATTTCTTCAGTTGGCTTTAACTATTCTAAGTTCAAGACCAAATCTCAGAATCTCTTCTAACATTCATTTTGGTCTTTTTATCTTTCCTGTCTTTTTAATAGCCTTTTGCTTTCTTCATGTGTGAAGACCCAGATGTCATATCCTACAACTCTTCTGGTCTTTGGTCAATAGTTTTCAAATCTATTCTTGATATAGTCTCTAACTTCGGATGGGATAAACTCAAGGTTGTACTTTTTTTCTCGTCGTCTTGTTTTCATTTTCTTTAGCTTCAACTTGAAATTGCGAATGAGCAATTGATGACCTGTTCCACAGTTGGCCTCTAGCCTTGTTCTGTTTGATTATATTGGGCTTCTCCTTTGTCTCTTTTCATGGATGTAGTCGATTTGATTCTTGTGTGTTCCACCTGGTGAGGTCCACGTGTATAGTCACCGTTTATGTGAATGAAAAAAGTTACTTGCAATGGATAGGTCGCTGGCCTTACAAAATACTGTGATGTGATCTCTGGCATTGTTTCTATCCCCAGCGCTGTACTTTCCAACTATTGATCCTTCTTCTTTGTTTCCAACATTCACATTAGAATTTCCAGTAATTATCAATGCATCTTCATGGCATGTTTGCTCAATTTCAGACCACAGGAGTTGGTAAAAATCTTCAATTTCTTTATCTTTGGCTTTAGTGATTGGTCTGAGTAATAATAGTAATAGCTGGTCTTCCTTGTAGGTGTACAGATATTATCCTGTCACTGACAGCTTTGTACCCCAGAATAGATCTTTAAATGTTCTTTTTGACAATGCATGTGATGCTGTTCCTCCTCAATTTGTCATTTTTGTCAGCATTTTTCAATAGCCATGATAAGGTTTCCTCATTTTTGCTGACCTTCTAGTTTACCAAACATGACGTTCATTTCTAGTGACTAACATTCATAGCTCTTTATATTTCTTAAGTTAATACAACCTCATATGAGTAATTTAATGAGAGAGTGTAACCCATTAATATTTATTGGAAAAAACTATTTGGCTCATTTTTTTTTTCTTTTAGTTGTGTTGGTGTGTATTTTATGTCTTCTTACTGTTTCTTTTTTCTGTCAATAGCTATAAAATCCAATTTTATTATTTTCTCCTCTCTCTAAAATTTTGTAAGTTGCATATATATATTTTTTCCTACTAATGATTATCTTTTTAACTTAACTTGAACCTGTGAGTTTTCTATCAGTGTTAAGGATGTAAAGTACTCAACCATCACCACCACTTTCCTTCCTCCTCTATTGCTCAAGAAGTTTTCAACATACTGATCCACGTGTTCTTTTCCATACTGCCTTCTCTTCTTTAATTCTAACTCTGGCTGTTTTTTACTAGGTAGATATGCAAAGTACCATATCTTTATGCAAATAATACTTGTTTTCTAAATTTGTTTGCCAACCATGCCCTCCTCCCAGGAGATATTTTCATAAGTGCTACTATGCCAATTTTTTTTATATGTTGTTTGTTGCTGTTAAAAAAATTATCATAGCAGCTTATGAAAATACCTCATAGAAGGAGGGTGTGGTTGGCAAACAAATGTAGAAGGTGTGTATTATTTTTGTAAAATTACAGTATTCAGTTTAGGAAAAGCATGAATGGCATACTTTGTGATTCTGTATTATTCTAAGCTGTAAAAGATACAGTACATGATATAATCTTTTCTCAGTTCAATTTTCCTGTATAGACATATCACCTATAAAATACAATTATGTAATAATGTGGGTAAAACAAGTATAGCATATTTTATTGTGAATTCTAAGAAGTATGCCCCTACTTTTCAAAGGTGTGCTCTTACACTTTAAAGGCATGCTAAACTTATTAGGAGCGTTTAGACATGTGAGATTGAATGTGAATATCATTACTAACCACTATTACAGTCCAATATTTTTAAAGATTATTATTAAATCATCTATTAATTCTTAAAGTTCAACTAAACATTGAGTTTTCTAGCAATAGAACAAAATGTTTCAACTGATTTTTCTGTTTATTTTGTTAATCCAAGGCTTTTGTTTAACTAGGGAATAATATGCCTTATATGGCATTGCAACTGTTTCAAATAGAGAGGGATCAAATTATCTAAACTCTAAACTTCACAGCTGCGAGGTTTGTTTGTATTTTGGGTGAATAGTGGGGAGAGAATATATTTCTCTTTATCTTAAATTTAAAAGCTTTTGCATTAATCAAAGTTATACATGCATTTACTTAAATATTTAATAGTTTTAAGATGATAATATTGTAAAAGAAATTCAAGTGATCTATATTCTTGTTTCTTTTTTCAAAGTAGCACTCTTTCCTAGATATTAAAAAAAAAAAAAATTAGTGACCCTTTATTAAATTCAGGAAATCCACCCAGTATAAATGATGATGAAAACACTCAATTGATGTGTTTCTTTTGAGCATAAACAAGACATGAACCATGAAATCCTCCAGTGGCTCATTACAGCTTCCAGAAACAAGGCCAAATTCCTTGGCATGCTATATAAGACCTTTTTCAATCTTGCCCACTATTCTTCCTGAAGGTATACTAAAATTCTCTCCATCTCCTAAACCACTACAGTCTTTCTCTTCTTCCTCCTTCACACCTTTATATTCACAGCTCCCTCTTTTGCCCTCTCTCCACCTTTTTCATCTAGATATCTCTTTGTCATTTAAAACTCAGGTCTCAAAACTACCTCCTCTTAAGAGCTTGTTCTCACTACCTCAGTACCAACAAAAATGAGTAGACACTCTAATGTCCTACAATAACCTGTCATGTTTTTCTAGTTATTGCACTTACCATGCCAACTTATACTGATCTGCTCTACTGGACTTTACATTTCTTAGCAATGAGGATTGTGTCTTGTTTACCTTTCTTATCTACTACCTAAGATGTTTAGCCGCTATAATCCTCCATACCATTCCCCTCAAATCCTTAATTAGATGCAATATTTATGCTTATAATTCTCTAGCTATTTCAAATATTTTCAGTTTTACCACTTTTTCATTACAATTCAGTGAACTTTAACTTTGAAAATAACACATGATAAAAGCTGATAAAAAGTCAAGAGATCTCTGTCCTAGTCTTGGTAATATTAACTACTCTTTGAATTTGAATAATTCATGTTAAGTTTTTGGTTTGAGGACGTTATATGACACCAAATAATCAGCTTGGTTGAGTTTTTCAGGTTGCTACCATTTTTTTACCATCGTTTATCTCTAACTGAAAATTTATGATTAATGTAAGATGACTGCCTTGACTTGTAAGCTGTGTTGCTCTAGACAAGAATGTTCATGTCCTTTCTTATCACCATATTGAATATTTCCGTTTTTTATCATTAAACTGTTCTTGGCCTGAAAGTGGAATCTTACTCTTTAATATTCCCAGAAAGATCACAAAAATTCCTATATTGTATTTTATGGCATTTATTTCTAAATGACAAAAAAAAGAGCAGAATTTACATCCTTGTTCCTTGCAATACTATCTCTGTATTCCATTTGGGAAAATCTGTTGCAAAAGACTTAAAGTTTTAAAAAGCAAAGATGTCACTTTGATGACTAAAGTCCATCTGACGCAAGTCATGGTCTTTTTAATTGCCTCATATGCATGCAAAACTTGGATAGTGAAAAAGGAAGACAGAATTAACACACTCAAACTGTGGTTTTGGCCAAGAATACTGAATATACCATGGACTTCCAAAATAATGAACAAATCAGTCTTAGAAGAAATATAACCAGAATGTTCCTTAGAAGCTAGGATGACAAGACTTCAACTCGCTTACTTTGGGCACATCATCAGGAAAGATCAATCACTAGAAAAGGACATCAAGTTCGGTAAAATGGAGAGCCAACGAAAACAAGAGGAAACCGTGAATGAGATGGATTGGCACAATATCTGTGATAATGGACTCAAACATACCGACAATCATGAAGATTGTGCAGGACTTAACAGTGTTTGTTCTATTATACATAGGGTCGCTATGAGTGGACACTGACTCCATAACAACTAACAACAGCATTGAGTTTACTTTGCAGTTCCTCTTCTTAAGAGCATTATCAATGGTCTGCAGGATGAGTGCTTTAAGAAATCCTAGACTCTCATCCTCTCCACTAGTAATGGCTTGAAAAAGATGTTTGGAAAGTACAAGAGTACCTCATCTAGTGACAATAATCATAACAATACAGAAGCTCTGGGTCGGTATCTAAAGCCCCTATGGAACTTTTTAAAATTACAGATGACTCTCTTCCCAGCCGCATTAAGTCAGAATTTCAGTGCTTGTGAAACTGGTATGTTGTGTATTCTACAATTTCTGAAGGCCACACAAACGCACAGCTGGCTTGAAAACTACTAAAATATTATTTCACATCTTATAGTAGTTAAGACTTACATGTTGTTTTCTTTTTTTTTTTCTTTAAATCTTCAAAATAGCACTATAAGTAAAATATATCCTATTTCACAGAAGAACAAGCTGAGTCTTAGGTGGTTGGCAATATTAAGGAAACTCAAATTCAGTTTACTGATTTCAGAACCAAAATCTGCCTCTACAAATATTGTTGTTGTTTTGTTGTTAAGTGCCGTTGAGTCAATTTTGACTTATAGCAACCCCATGTGACAGAGTAAAACTGCCTCATTGGGTTTTCTAGGCTGTCATCTTTATAGGAGCAGATCACCAGGTCTTTCTCCCCCAGAGCCACTGGGTGGATTCAAACTGCCAACCCTTCACTTAGCAGCTGAGTACTTAACCATTGCGCAACTGGGGATATTTGAAGATAGTGGTCTTATGTCTGTTAAATGATCTGAAACTTATCATTATACTTCTCATCACACAAAAATTGGAGATGTTCTAAAGTTCATTTTGTCGTAATGTGAAGATCTTATTTAAATGTTTGAGAACAAGATTTTCAATTTTGAAATCAGGGATATAATAGTCGTCGCTTTCTAAGGTCTTTCTTTTTTGATGGTTGAAAGTCATTATCACCCAGTCATTATAAACTTCTGATGAGAATAAACAAGGCACTTCAAATAAAGCAACAATTTAAATCAGGCCTATTTCCTACATCTGTAAATTTAAGATCATGTAAAATTCCTTGTTTTAAGTTATTTCAAGAAGGAAAGTAAATGTATGGTGTTCTCATTTTTTTATTAAAATATAATTATTGACATATTTAAGTTACATCAATGTACTATATCTTAACTTTATAAACTTATATTTAGTGAAAAGAATAAACACTGTCTATATAAATCTTATATAAATCATACCATTTCAGCCCTACAAAGGCTCAGGAGAGAAGGATTCTTTTTAAATACCCATATATGTTTTACTGTCAAAAAATCGACTTATGCAATATTTCAAAAATGTAGTGATCGGTGATTGCATAAAGTTTGATTTCTTCAAAACCAAAAATACGTATATATTGATGCAAAAAAGAAAACTGAAAAGTGTACTTTTTTGGTATGACAGCCAATTTCAAAGACAAGAGCTGATGAGCTATGATATTGTGGTAAATTGTCCCATTATGGTATGGTTCTAAAAGGGATCTCTTTAAAATTCGTGGGCTATTCCTTTCTTTTGGTGTGTGTTTGAGCCTTTGTCAAAAGAAGGATGGCAGAATGGATTGGGCATTTTTTGTAAAAATGCTCCTATCTGAAATAAAATCTTAATATCCAAAACATCCTTTGTTTTCTCAAAATGTCCTCGCTTATCTTTTAAAATTGTCATTTTGAGGGATTTTGAGAATGAAATCATTACTTTTTAGCTAGTTTATAGAGTGGATTTAGTGAATGGACTATGACAGTTTGTAACAAAATGAATGAAAGATTTAAGACCTTTAATCTTAGGAATACCACTTGGCGCCAATAGACAAGCAATACACTCCTTTACCAGCCCTCCCACTATACTTAACTATCCCCTTCAATGAATACAAACTTACTTACAGAGATGCATTATCTCCTAAACTAGAAGTAAGAGTTATCAGATTCTTATTTCACTAAAATCTTTTTCCTAGGGAAAGAAAACAAATTATTAAAATATGCTTAAGTAGTTTTTCATGCGTAAGACAGAACTTTATTTTTCCACAGGCTTTAGTTTGTAAGACAATTTTAGGTTTACAAAAAAAAAAAAAACTGTGCAGAAAGTACAGAATTTCCATATTACTTTCACCTTGTTTCTCCTATTATTAATATGTTAACATTGCTGTGGTACATTTTGTTTTTATATACAATTGATGAGCCAACATTGACACACTAACTAAAGTCCATAGTTTGCATTAGAGTTCATTCTTTATGTTGTATAGTCCTACAGGTTTTAACAAATGCATAATGTTTGTGTCACCATTACAATATCCTACAGAATAGTTTCACTGCCCTAAAAATGCCCTGTGTTCCACTTATCCATCTCTCTCCCCTCTCCACCAAGCCCCTGGAGAGACAGAGCTCTTGAAACACGACTTTTAACTTAAATTCAATTGGCTAGCTGAGTACGTATCTTGAAAATATTATTCAACCGACCTAACTTGTATGTTTTATTGACACTCTATAATTCTCTTATAACAATAATGGCAAAATGATGATAATTACAGTGTTCCAAAATCTTTTTTTTCTGGCTTTTCTAAATGACACTTGGTTATTTATTCAATAATCATTCATTCAAAACTTGTTTCAATACAATAATAACTAATAATGGATTAATATAAAATTCATGAAACAGGTAGGGGTTTTTGCTAATTTTGTTTACTGATGTGTCCCTAGGGTCTTCATATATATGTGATAAATATTTATTAAATGAATGAATTAAATGTATATAAAAAGTCAATCTCCCAAGCCAAGCATCTTAGTTAAGAAAATTAAACAGGAAGTGATCCCAAATATTGAGGAGTTTCTCTCTCCTCCAAATTATCTTCCAAAACTAGTCTCCATGTACCTAGGAAAACTATGGTCAGACTATGTAACAGAGAGAAGTGGTATTCTGGAATACAATTCAGGAGATAAAGTCTATGCCCATTTTAACATCCAGTATTGCCAATCTATGCTGCTAAATGCTTTTTATAAATAGTAGCATTAAAATATGACTTCTTTTTTTTCACACTTATCTCAATTCAGATACATCCATTTACGTTAATCATGCTGTACAACCATCACCACTATTCATTGCCAAATTTTCCATCACCATAAGCAGAAACTCAAAACTTCATAAAAAAAGATACCCCTATTTCCCACCCTCCACCTCCTGGCAACCATGATTAAACTTTGATCTCTATACACTGGCTGATTTTAGGTATTTCATATTAGTGAGATCATACAATATTTGTCTTTTTGTGATTGACTTACTTCACTAAGCACGATATTTTTAAGGTTCATCCATGTGGTAACATATATCAGGACTTCATTTCTCTTTATGTCTAAGTGTTATTCCATTGTATGTATATGCTACATTTTGTTTATACATTCATCTGTTGATGGACATTTGGGTTGTTTCCAACTTTCAGCTATTATGAATAGTGCTGCAATTAATACTGAGGTACATGTGTCTGTTTGCGTTGCTGCTTTCAAGTACTGAATATATACCTAAGAGGGGAATTGCTGGGTTATCTTGTAGCTCTGGAACCCCTGGTGGCATAGTGGTTAAGTGTTGGGCTGCTAACTAAAAGATCAGCAGTTCAAACCCACCAGGCACTCCTTGGGAACCCTATGGGGCAGTTCTATTTATAACAATTTTTTTTTTTTTATGATAGCTCTGTGTCAAACTTTTTGAAGAACCACCAAACTGTTTTCCAGAGCGACTGTAACATTTTGCATTCCCACCAGCAATGCATGTGGGTTCCTATTTCTTCACATCCTCACCATCATTTGTTTAAAAAAAAAAACTTTAAATTTTGAAGTTTTACAGTCATTTCAGAAAACCAAACCCATTGCCATCGACTTCATTCCGACTCATAGTGACCCTATAGGACACAGTAGAACTGCCCCCAGAGGGTTTCCAAGGAGCAGGTGGTGGATGCAAACTGCCAACATTTTAGTTAGCAGCTGAGCTCTTAACCACTGCGCCACCAGGCTACATTCATTAGGAACATAAAAATCCAGCCCCAGTTGGGAAACTACAAAATGTTTTATGTGTGGCAACATTCAGCTCATTGAGGCATTTCCAGGGATCCATTTTTAGATTTGTTTTTCTGGGTAACTTTTTTTTTTTTTTTTAGTTCCTGTGCATTTGTATAACATTTGCTTGTCGAATTGATAATCTGTTTGAGAAGCTTGTTTTTTTCACAAATTAAAAAATCTTCAAAATAAGAAACTATTTATTTTTGGGAAAATAGTATTTGCAGAGTTTATAACAGGCTTACCAGGAAGACGAACTTTTCAAGTTACATGGTAAATTAGTACTCCACTGCATCGGCTGCCGCAAAGAACAAGTCTACCTCACACTTCAGACCAGTGATTCTGATGGGAGAGATTTAATGTACTATTTACAGGGAGAATAATATTCTCAAGTATTAAGTTTCACATGCATTTTAATGTGCAGCTTCTCATATGGTGAAATTCATGGTAGAGTTTTGCTAAATTTAATGCTCTTCAAAATCATGTTCTCAGTGAAACGCATCTCTGAGGTGTTAAACTAATAAAAGAGCATTCCTATAACCTGTTTGAATCACTGAATTATGAGAATTGGAGACTTCCTCGTCCAGACTGAAGTAATGGTCTTCCGATTGGTTCTCAAGAACTTCAGGATATTCAAAATTTAAGCAATAAAGCTGCCACTGGATATTTCCGGAAAACTAGAGGAGGATAAAACAGCACTATTTCATTATTACAACTCAAAATAGGCACCATTTAAATGTTAATGCTTTACAATCTAAATCAGAGAAGAAAAAATTAGTTTTCCTGTGCTCTGCCAGTGAAAATTGGATGTCTTTACACATCTGAAGAGCATGCTTTAAAATCCAAGGTGCATTTCATGTCCTGTGTATTGGCCACCTAAAGACGTTTCTGTTAGTGTCTACGGATGTGTACGTGGATAGCGTGTGCACAAACTTACACAGTTCTTGATTTTTAGAATAACTCAAGTATAGAGTTCCAAATCCCCATTATCCCTCTTCATATAGAACCCTCTTGTCTTGATTCGCGGAGTTAATTCAGCTCTTTGCCTGTATTGTTTGCAGCCTTTTGTCCAACCTCTGCCAAACGTAAGCAAACACTGACTATTTACTTTGTGTTAGGCTTATAATCTTTTGCATCCAAGGACAGGATTGCTGACATAGTCTGCTTACAAACCTCTTTCCATGTGTGGTGCTGTGTATGAAATGACCATATATGAAGTGTAGACCTGACTACTCTCATTATCCAAATTTTCTAGCATTTGGCTTGCAGCCGTATGGTCTTCTCCACAATTCTCCCGGAAACTTCAGGAATCAAAGGGAGACTAAATTGAGTTAAACAACCAAATATCAGAAGGAAAAAAAAAAAAAACTTTAAAGCCAATTGTGTTATTTTCAATTCAGTATTAAAAGAAAAAGAGTTTGATTTGATCCCTACTCCATTTGACCCCTGGACGTGTTCACAAACTCTCAGTCTTCTGAATGTGCTGGTTTCCTGCCTTATGTTTACCATCCTGTTGATTTTTGTTGTTTGGTATTCTTCTGATGTAATAAACCCTGCTGAACTGAGTTTAACAGAGCACAGTTTTATGTCCATGTTTAAAGATTTGCTCTCCAAGCCTTCGTTATGTGAAGCCTTTCTCCAGCTTTTGCTATTAATGAAATATATTTATGAACAAGATATGTCAGTAACAGCACATATAAGTTTCACATAAACTTTCCATTTCTCGCCACATCTGACTATGAGGGCTAATCATAGTTACTCCAAGTCTAGATTTCCCCCAGGTATTTTGGATTCACTAACTATAATAGAGGATCACAGTGAGCTTTCAAAACCACAATCTCTTGATTTCTTTAAGACAGTATCTAGCCTGAGTCTTCCCTTGAATGTAGACAAAAGTCTCCATTCTACCGTAATCACATAAACAAACTTCCCTAATAGCCTTTTCTGCAACATTTAAGCATTTAAAAATGCAATTTTTCCCTTCGGAAACTGCAGTTCACCATCCTTTCTGTTGGCCTATAAAAGATAACAGCCATCTATCAATAGGGACCAGCACGTGGGAGAAATTTCCGTGTTGCCAAGGACTTGCTCCATTCAGGAACCTGAAAAAAAATGCAAATTTAGAATCATTTCACTGTTAACACCCTCCAAATCTTTTCTGCATTGTTCCTATATGTGCTAGTCCTTTCTCCTGCCCTCTACTAGTCCATGCCTTCATGTGGATTTCTGGCCATCCAAAGTCCCCAGTGTGAAGCTCAGTTATGATATCGCCAAAGGTAATTTACATTAAATTGTGAACTTCTAATAGATTCAGTCCTTTTAGAAGGGAATTCTAAATCTTAAAGAGGAATTTTCATTTTTAATTTCTCAAATAAATGTACAAAGAGAGTAGTTAGCTATCTAGCTAAATAGATGGATAGGTAAATGGATAGCTACATAGCTAAAATATTCTTGTCGTCCCTGTGTACTCATGTTGTTTTCCCAATCTAGAGAGACAGAGATCACAGGGATCAAAAGGGGCATTCCATTTCCAAAAGCTTGCTCATAGCTGCCCCAAAGAATTCATCACTGTATAAATAAAAGCTGAAGAATAATGTGTCTACTGATGGACAAGCATTACATCATGAATATTAAGTCTTTAAAGACATGTTTTGTAATATATTTTAAATAAAAATGTGCTTCTCTTATTTTCTCAGCCACAGCTAATAGGGTCAGGCTACTCATTCAACAGGCTTCCATCTTTATGTATATTCCACATCAAGATTAGAAGTAGATCAACAAAGAAGAGCATCCTCAAATATTTCAACATTCTCTATGAGACCATTAACATTTCTTTTGTTAGAATACTGATGAATTTCTTAAGGGTACAGTCCCACTGACGGTGTAAAGCATGGCATGAAATATAGTGCTGGCTTCTTTAATTTTTTCAACACGGTATGACTTTCCAATTGCCTCTTTCCATCATCGTATAAGAACCTCTATTTATGTTAATAGTAGGTGCTATTGTTGATAAGCTACTTGTAGCAAATGAGTCAAACAAAAAGGCATGAATTCTGCAGATGGTGGAATAATTAAGTGGGATAATCTGCATAAGCAGATTCATATTTTCATAGAAAACATTTTAATTTAATGTTTGGCTTTGATCACTAGCTTGTCGAACATCCCTAATTTTTTCATCTAGTTACCACCTTCTTTTTAATTAAAAATTGTACTGCAATTAGTGATTAATCTTTCTCCAAGTACCAGTATGATTATATTATGCTGTTATATGGTACAGATTTTCCATTATTATAATTTCATTCAGATATATAGCTCTATGTCACTGACTTCCTCAGCAAAATACTGCTTAGTGTGAAGGAAAAGCAAAATTCAATGTTAGCTTCCATTTAACTCACCTGGGAAAAAAGCACTTCAAAGTTATTGCAGACCACACATATTTGGCTGGTTGATTTTCACAGAAGAATAATCCATTGTGCTGAAAATCTTGGCTTCTTGTAGATTTGTTTGTTCTTTCACTAAACAATATTTTCTTTGGGTGACAATCCTTACAGCAAGTCAAACCTCCTCTAACAGTATAAACAACTATCAATAGGCTCTTCACCTCACATCATCTTCCACATTGGGCCAATGATAGAGTATAAAAGAGAATCCCCAATCCTCCAAGATCACTGGAATAGATGCTGAGCCAAACATTGGTAATGTGAGTAAAATCTCAGATTGCTGCTGCAACGGTAACCGAGTTCAAAGCTAGCTCAAATCATAAAGTGTGGTGAGGAAAGTGTTTGAACAGCAGCCTCTTGTTTTTCGTGTTCCTCCTCCACTAACCTTAAGTAGGCATTTATCAGTTAGCCCCATAAAAAACTGTCTTCCTTTACCTTATTATGGTCCAATTTTGTATACAGGATTGTGAAAATTTTATTTTTACTCTTTGCTGTTGTTGTTTTTTAGCTTTCAGAATTGAATTAATCAGTTAAAAGCTTAAAATCATTTAAAAGCACACACACACAAAAAAATCCCTAGTAATTCCCATTTATCTAGGTGGAAAATGGGAGTTAATAGGGAAATACATGGAAGAGGGCTTTTCGTTTGTCTAGAATAGTTTTTTTTTTTTTTTTTTGCAATAGCAAAAAATATAGAGAATACATTAAAGGAAATGAAACCCTACTACCATACCTGGAAAAAATAAGGGCCAACCTGGATCAGACTAAGAGAAGTTGCTAGTACTTCAAGAGCAAAAGTAGTCTTTAATCTTTGTAGAGGGTGTATCTTTTGACCTTAGTGGGAAGATGTTTCAGGACAAAGGTTCAAACATGTAGTGGGTTAGATTTGAACAGCAAGTTATTTATCTTCTGCCAGTTTACTAGCTAGAACTGTGGTTCTCAAATGTTTACGTGCATCAGAATCACCTAGAGGGTTTATTAAAACCAGATTGCTGGGCCCCAACCCCAGAGATCCTGATATAGTAGGTCCAGGATGGGGCCTGATAATTTGCTTTTCTAACAAGTTTCTAGGGGATGCTGATGTTGCTGGTCAAGGGGCCACATATTGAGAACCAGTTGGGTAGAATGTATTTTGATTTAATGTACATAAAACCGTCATAATGTGTAACTTGTTTTTGTTTCTTGTTTTTTTCCAGTGTCAACAGAAATCCTGTTGCCCACTCTACATAAACAGTTCTTCAACATACAGTGAATTGTTTATTTATTTTAATGAGCCTATCCTAGACAGTGGAAACCCTGGTGGCATAGTGGCTAAGAGCTATGGCTGCTAACCAAAAGGTTGGCAGTTCGAATCCACCAGGCGCTCCTTGGTTACTCTATGGGGCAGTTCTACTCTGTCCTATAGAGTCAGTATGAGTCGGAATCGACTTGACGGCAGTGGGTTTTTTGGTATCTTTTGGCCAAGAAAGAATATACCTGAGGAGCCCTGGATTTGAAGTAAGGAATTCAGAAGTTTGAGCCTCAGTTTTTCATTTTTCTATTCTCAGCGGCTTCAAAAAGAAACCCAAACTCCATCTAGTCAATTCCAACTCATAGAGACCTTATAGGACAGAGTGGGACCCCCATATGGTTTCCAAGGCTGTAAATCCTTACAAGAACAGACTGCCACATCTTTCTCCAATGGAGCAGCTGAAGGTTCAAACCATTGACCTTTGAGTTAGTAGCCAAATGCTTTAAACCCTGTGCCACCAGCGCTTCTCTCAGTAGCTTACGATGACCAGTTACTGCCAGAAGCTTGCTTTATGCTTTATAAAATGGGAATGATACCCATGTCCCAAAGCTACAGTGAGTTTTAAATGGCATAAGGTACTTGAAAGTCTTGTAAACAACAAAGCACTCTACAAATGTAACAGTTTATTATTATTGATCTTATTATTGACCTGAGAATTACTTCCCACCTCCAAAAATGATGATATAGAAAACACTTATCATAGTGGGTGAGTTCTGTTCACTGACCATAGTAAGGAGACAATAAATATTTGTAGACTGATTGATAAAACAGGATGGACTCGGTTTCTTGGAAGATATCATTTAATATAAAGATAAATTAACTGAGAAAACTGTATTATTCAGATGTAACAGCAAACTAAGTGAAATTAGTTGAATACAGTTGGAAGGTATTTACTAAGTGTCTACTCTATGTCCAGGTCTGTGATTAACTATTCCCTGCCCATTTTTAAAGCTATTGCAAATACCAAATGAATTCCCCATTTGAGACGTAATTGTTTCTTCGAGAACAAGCCTAATAGAGCAAAGAATTTACCTTAGGTAATTATGCTTGGCCTGTTACAGCTGAGTCAATTCTAACTCATGCCAATCCTATAGGACAGAGTAGAACTGCCCCTTAGGGTTTCCAAGGAGTGGCTGGTGGATTTGAAATGCCAACCTTTTGGTTAGCAGCAAAGCTGTTAACCACTGTGCCACCAGGGTTAAGAGCCCAGCTGTTAACCAAAAGGTTAACAGTTTGAATCCACCAGCAGCTCCTCGGAAACCATATGGGGCAGTTCTGCTCTGTCCTATAGGGTTGCTATGAGTTGGAATCCATTCCACCACAATGAGTTAGCTATGCTTAGTATTTGAATTTATTCAGCATAAATCCTTATACATTGCAATAATGTAGTTAAATTTCTAGTTCTAACTTGGGTGATAAAAACAAAGAATGTTAAGTGGAAAAAAAAGCAAATCACAATGCAATACAAATTTAGTATATCACCTCTATGTATTTTTGAAATCCATTCTATATGGCTTATCTGGAGAAATGGAGAACAGAAATAAAACACATGGATTAGTTGATGGATATTACCTTTGAGGGGAAGACTAGAGGGTTCAGTGAAGAGGGAATTTAACATTTTTCTTTGTACTTTTGTGCATTGCCCATATCTTACAGCAATAATCATTTATAGAAAAATTTTTTACTTAAATGCAAGTCTTAACCACTGTGCCACCAGGGCTCCTTAAATGCAAGTAGAAAGTGATAATTAAAAAAAAAAATCAGTTCATTGACAGGATGCTCCTTTTTGGAAAGCAATATTCTCCTGAGTTTGTATTTCCCTTTCAAAATATCAACCAGTGAGTGAGTCATTAAGCTCCCTGTCCATGCTAAAATAGAATCCCAATCCAGATCCCGTTACTGATTATTTTCCCCTCAGCACCAGCTCACTTGGGGTTCCTGTTCTCTGTGTCAAAATGCACCACTGCTGAGCACTGTGCTCCCTTGGAGTGGTCAGTGGATGATGTCTAATCAAGAATAACTTTCTCTGCAGGTTTTCTTCCTGTAATTTACTTCCCACTGATTCTCGGGGAGGTGAGTCCACAGTGAAAATATAGTTGCTGTTTAATCAGTTCCCTTCATTTCTCTCTGAAACCCATAAGAAGATAGCATTGCAATAACAACCTGTCTCTTGGGAGGTTTTAGAAACTTTTTGGCATTTTGTCAACAAGCCTTCTCTGAAGAAACCCTGCACTAGGCACTATAGCTGGGTAGAGAATGTCAGTAAAATAGGCAACAGTGGTCCACACTCAGTTTCCAAGCCTAGAATGTAAAGTCAGATGGAAGGAATCAGATTTAAGTGTGTGAGAACAGAAATCAGAACTGATTGGAAGGCAACTGGAAACACGAGCATAGGAAGCAAGTTGTTATCAGCTGCCTTCGAGTCTTTTCAGACTCTTAGAGATACTATGGATGACAGAATGAAGCACTGCCCTATCCTGCACCATCCTCACAATTCTTGCTGTGTTTGAGCCCATGGTTGCACTCGCTGTGCCAGTCCATCTCATTGAAAGTTTTCTTCTTTTTCACTGACTCTCTAACTGCCAAGCATCATGTCCTTCTCCAGGGACTGGTCCCTCCAGATAACATTTCCAAAGTACACGAGATGAAGTCTCTCCATCCTTGCTTCCAAGGAACGATCTGGCTATACCTCTTCCAGGACATGCACATTCATTCTTCTAACATCTCATGGTATATTCAATATTCTTCTCCAACACTGTAATTCAAAAGCATTAATTCTTTGTTGGACATCTTTATTCGTAGTCCAGCTTTCATATACATATGAGGCCGCTGAAAATATCATGGCTTGAGTCGTGTACATCTTAGTTCTCAAAGTGACATCTTTGCCTTTCAACACTTTAAAGAGATCTTTTGCAGCAGATTTGCACAATACAATACGTCTTTTGATTTCTTGACTGCTACTTCCACGGTCATTGACTGTGGATCCAAGTGAAATGAAATTCTTGACAATTTCAATATTTTCTCTGATTATCCTGATGTTGCTTATTGATCCAGTTGTGAGGATTTTTGGGTTTGTGTGTGTTGAGGTGCAATCCATATTGAAGACTGTGGTCTTTGATCTTTATCAGTGAGTGCTTCAAGTCCTCTTCGCTTTAAGCAAGCGAGGTTGTATTAGCTGCATATCACAGGTTGCTTATGAGTCTTCCTCCAATCCTGATGCCCGTTCTTCTTCATATAGTCCAGCTTCTTGGATTATTTGCTCAGAACATAGGTTGAATAAGTCTGGTGAAAGGATCCAGTCCTGATGCTCACCTTCCCTGATTTTAAACCATGCAGTATGCTCTTGTTCTGTTTAAACTACTGCCTCTTGGTCTATGTACAGGTTCCACATAAGCCAATTAAGTGTTCTGGAATTCCCATTATTCAAAATGTTATCTATAATTTCTTATGATCCACACAGTCAAATACCTTTGCATAGTCAATAAAACCTGAGCAAACATCTTTCTGGTATTCTCAAAATCCATCTGACATCATCATTGATATCCCTCGCTCAATGTCCTCTTCTGAATCCGGCTTGAATTTCTGGAAGTTCCCTGTTAATGTACTGCTGCAACGGTTTTTGAATGATCTTTGGCAAAATTTTACTTGCTGCAAAAGGAAGCAAGGAGGGTAAAGAAAAACTAAAGTTACTGGATCCTATTTTGTACAAAAGAAAAATAAGGTTTAAGTGTTGTCTTTGTTTTGTAGTGATACTATAATAGAAACACCACACGTGCATGGTTTTAAAGAACAGAAGTGTATTTTTTCACAGTTCAGGAGACTAGAAGTCCAAATGCAAAGCACCAGTTCTTTGGGAAGGCTCTGTCTGTTGGCTCTTGCCTCAGCTTCTCTAGCCTGGTTGTTTCTTGGTTCCTTGCAGATCTATCTCCACATGACATCTATCTTTCCCCATTTGTAATTACTTCCCTCTGTGTCTAATCTGCGCTTTTTATATCTCAGAAATCATAAGGTTTAAGACACACCTCATGCTAATATGGTCTAATTAATATAACAAAGAAAACCCCATATCCAAGTAGGCTTACATCCACAGGGATAGAGGTTAAGTTTCCAACACACATTTTTGGGGAAAACAATTCAATCCATAACAAGAGTTAATGAACCTAGCTTTGAAGTTTAACTTTTAATATATAACTGACAAGATATCAAGTTTCTAAAGGTAGGCTATTATTTCCTAGAGAAAATTTAAATAGATCCTCCTTCTTCTATGGTCTCACCCACCCCAGACCTGCCTCAGTTTTTGAATGATTATATTCTACTATTTTGCACTGGGAAAAGCTGCTGCAACACACTTCTTTAAAGTGTTAAAAAGCAAGGATGTCACTTTGAGGACAAAGGTGCACCTGACCCAAGCCATGGTCTTTTCAATTACCTCTTATGCATGTGAAAGCTGGACAATGAATAAGGAAGACCCAAGAAGAATTGATGCATTTTAATTAGGGTGTTGGTGAAGAATATTAAATATACTATGGGATGCCAGAAGAATGAACAAATCTGTCTTGGAGGATGTACAAACACAATACTCCTTAGAAATCAGGATGGTGAGATTTTTGTCTTGCTTACTTAGGACATATTGTCAGAAGGAACCAATCCCTGGAGAAGGACATCATGCTTGGTAAAGTAGAGGGTCAGCAAAAAGAGAAAGACACTCAATGAGATAGACTGACACAGTAGCTACAAAAATGAGCTTAAGCATACCTACTATTGTGAGGATGGCGCAGGACCAGGCAACATTTTTTTCTGTTGTACACTGGGTCGCCATAAGTCAGAACTGACTTCATGGCATGTCCCAGTGTAATGGTTTATCTGAATATCTGTCTCCATTCTAGACCACAAGTGGTTCAAAGGCAGAAATTCTTTGGCTCTTCATCTCAGTTTACGCAGTGATCACAGTATCCTATGTCTATGTTGAATGAATAAATAAATAAGAATCCATTTCTTTTTGAAAAATAAGTTCTTGAGACATAATCTGAGACCAAAAGATGTGAAGAGTTCTTTAAAAAAAATCTTGGATGCTACCACATAAGCCACCTCCCTCCTTTTTTTTTCAATAGGCATCATTTAGAATTCTATATATCCTTTCTTCAAATTTCAATTGGTCTTTTCCTTTTATACAGAATCTCTAACTCCTGTGACTTTCAGGATACTTTTTTGTTGTTGTTTCATTTTTCCTCAAATTGATTTCCAAACCAAACTTCTTACTGTAAAACTGTGTTTCTTATTTGTCAATGTAGTAAAACTTTGTCCCTTCATTTCTTTTCCTGAATTATTTTAAACCAAAATAAAATGAAACTGAAAGAAACTTGTCAAGGTGCCTGATGAGAATGGAACTCTGAAAGATTGTTGCCAACATTTTGTTTTTTGAGCCAGAGAAAATCACTGCTTTTGTCTTCCTTTGTGTGACTAGTTTCCTATACATTGATTGCCGCTGTGGCAAGTAACAGACAGTAAGAGAGAAGCCATTTTAGGACAAGCCTGGCACTATGCAGGTGATTTGGGACACAGAGGAATTCCAGGCCCACCCACCACAATAGAAGTAAAGAAACCATGAGTCTAGGAAGAGGCGAGAAAAGAATAATTGAAGAGGGTTCTGGGCAAGAGGTCAGGCCCAACAAGCATGTGCCAGATGGAAGTCCAATTAATTCTGAATTAAATCTGGGACAAGAAGAGAAAAGCTGTTAGAGTAAATTAATTAATTTTATGAAGAATTATAATGCCAAAAGCCACACAGAGCCAACTTTACAATCTCAACATCAAATAATTATTCTTCAAACCTAAATCACATATCCTATTGGAATTTTTTTTTTTTTACAAACCCAAAGTGGTGTGTTTTGTGTGAACTCCGTTAGTACTTGGGGCATGCCCCTTTCATTAGATAGCCAGCAAACACCATCTGGTGACTTTTCACGTGGGACGTGCTAAGCTGTAAATTCCTTTATTGAATATCCTACACTGTTCATCTTTAACAACGAATGTTCCATTGCTGTGGTGATACTTATTATTATCATATGATCATCTTACAACACCAAAGGCCCCAATATCAATAATATTATTAGGTCACCTCAAATCAAGTTTAAAGGATAAAGCCTCTATCCTTTAGCACCATGTACACGATATAGAATTGATAAGAACTGATACTGTGTCATTGGTCCATGGAAAAGACTCATAGTAAATATACTGTCAATATCATTGTTTTAATGTTTTCACACTCTTAACACTGTCTGAAAGTATCCCCTTTTTTACTGCTTACTCCCCCTCGCCCGCACCCCCCCAGTAAACCCTAAGCTCTGTTCTGTGTATGTAAGATGTTTTTTCTGTTTTTCTCACTGCCAAATCTTCAGGGACTAGAAACACAGTAGGTGTTTAATAAATATTTTTTTAACTGAAAAGTGCCATCGATTCTGGACCATATAATATGAAGTTATATAATACTAAAGTCTTGATAGAGCTTATGAAATTAAGACCATAATAGAAGAAATTAAGAAAGGGCCCTGTTGATACAGAAAAATACTAAAAGGTACAAAAGTAAATAAGCCATAGACCTGCATACAAAGAGCAGAAATACTTTTAGGAAGAGATGAGTCTAACTTCTCAAAGACAAACAAGATTTCAGCTCACTTTTATCCAGTCTTTGTGGAATTATCATCATCTGCCTGGACTGTACTGTGTTTTAAGCCTACCAAAAGAGATGTTCAAATTGTCTTTACAATGACATTATACACTTAATTACACTATTGTCACAATTATCTGGTTATGTTGTTTGTTGTTGGGTGCCACTGAGTCACTTCTGACTCTAGTGACCCTACATACAACAGAACAAAACACTACCTGGTCCTGTAGCATACTCACAATCATTGCTGTGCTCAAGCCCATCGCTGTAGCCACTATGTCAATCCATCTCATTGAGGGTCACTGACCCTCTACTTTACCAAGCATGATGTCCTTCTTTAGGGACTGGTCCCCCCTGATAACATATCCAAAGTATGTGAGATGAAATCTTACCATCCTCACTTCTAAGGACCATTCTGGCTGCACTTCTTCCAAAACAGATTAGTTTGTTCTTCTGGAAGTCCATGGTATATTCAAGATTCTTCACAAACTCCGTAGTTCAAAGGCATCAATTCTTTTTTGGTCTTCCTTATTCATTGTCTAGCTTTCACGTGCGTATGAGGCGACTGAAAATACCATGACTTGGGTCAGATGCACGTTAGTCCTGAAAGTGACGTTTTTGTTCTTTTAACACTTGACAGAAGTCTTTTGCAGCAGGTATGCTTAATGCAATATGTCGTTTGATTGCTTGGCTGTTGCTTCCATGGGCATTGATTTTGGATCCAAGACAGATGAAATCCTTGACAACTTCAATCTTTTCTCCGTTTATCATGATGTTGCTTATTGGTCCAGTTGTGAAGATTTTTGTTTTCTTTATGTTGAGATGTAAGCTATACTGCAGGCTATATAGTCTTTGATCTTTATCAGTACGTGCTTCAAGTCCTCTTCACTTTCAGCAAGCAAGGTGTGTAATCTGCATATCACAGGTTGTTAATGAGTCTTCCTCCAATCTTGATGCCCCTTCTTCTTCATATAGTCCAGCTTCTCAGATTATTTACACAGCATACAGATTGAATAGGTATGGTGAAAGCATACAACCCTGATGTACACCTTTCCTGATTTTAAACCACTGCAGTATTCCCTTGTTCTGTTTGAATGACTGCTTCTTGGTCTGTGTACAGATTCCTCATGAGCATATTTAAGTGTTTTGGAATTCAAACTCTTTGCAGTGTTATCCATAACACATAGGAATCATATTGACTACATCTGTGGAAAAAGACAATGGAGAAGCTCAAAATCATCAGTCAGGACAAGGCCAGGGGCTAACTGCAGAACAGACCAGCATTAGCTCGTATGCAAGTTGAAGCTGAAGAAAATTAAAACAAGTCCCATAAGAGCCAAAATAGAACCTTGAGTACATCCCACCTGAATTTATAGATCATCTCAAGAACAGGTTTGATCTTGGTTATAGTAGAATTTTAACCTTTTTCTTGCTTTTGAAGTTCATCCTTTCATGTTATCTCCTTGGCTCCTGTACATTATAGGAGTAACTCACAAGGGACAATATGCTCGTGCTCTGGTCTCTGTTTGCTAATGCACATCAATGGTAGTAGAAGTGTAAATCAGGGCAACCATACTAGAGAGCAGTATGACAATATGTAGTATGGACAGAAGTAATCATATCCTAAGCCTTGGGAAGACTATATATATATATAAATATATATATATATGATGTATATATATATATAATGTATATGTATTTGTGTGTGTGTATCCAAGATGACTTATACATAAGAAAACATATACAAGAAAGTATTTGCAGCCTTGTCAATCTAGGCAGAAATTTAGAAATAACCAAAAGTTCCGTATACTTGAAAATGGATAAGTACATTGTGATATAGTCACACAATGGACTATTTCACAACAAAACAAATGAATTACAGCTGTATCTGTCAACATTGATAAATCTAAGAAACATAATGTTGAGTAAAAAAAAGTTAGATATAATGTATTTTATACATAATTTGAAAACGTTCAAAAACACTATATAGATGTATATATATAGTAAATCTGCAGGAGAGAATGATTTAATAATAGTATTTACATTTGTGGATGGAAGAAAGGAAGTGAAGGAAATTAAGGAAATCACAGGACCATGTATCTACAATGCTTAATTATTTAAAAAAAAATACAGCAAAAATATTACATGATATTAAGGTAGTTATGTGAAGGAAGCTATATCTGTATACTATACTTGACATATGCTTTAAATATTTCATAATAAAATAACTTACTTTTAAAAATATCTAAAAGCCCAAAGGAAAAGATTCATTCACAAAATGTGAGTTAAAAAGCGTTGAGGTTGGTCAGACTTACCGGGCCAGTTGAGAACAGAGGACTCCCTGAGACTATCTCCCTGAAATACTTTTGAAACCTTGAACCAAAACTAGCCCCTGAGATCACCTTTTAACAAAATAACAGTGGCACACAAAATAAATATGGTGCACTACTAAAAAAAAATCTAAATGAGAACAAAAGGTCAACAATTACTCTGAAGCAAAGATGAGAAGATAAGGGGGCAGGGAAATTAGAGTACTGGAAACGAAACAACCAGAACACAATTAAAGAAAATGTTGACATATTGTGAAAAATGTATCTAATGTCACTGAAAAATCTGTATAGAAATTGTCAAATGGGAACCTAATTTATTGTGTAAATTTTCACCAAAAACACAATACAATTTTATTTTAAAAATTGTCGAGTTTAAGACTGGCAGAAGAAAAGGAAATAAGAAGTGAGACTGAACAAGATGGGCAAAATGGAGAGGAGGAGAGTGAGAAACAGGCACAAAGAAGCAGGCAAGACTTGAAAGACTGACTGAGAATGTCTCTGTGTGAGAAAGGATAAGTCTGAAGAAGTCAACCCACTGAAGACCAGTGGGTCATGAGGACAAGAGAATAAAAATGGGACAAAAGCTTGCATGGCGTGCAGATACAATGGAAGTATCAGAAGAGAGCTACAGACATCTCCGTAAAGCATGTGCATGAAAACATAATTGCTGTTGTTGTTGTTAGTTTCCATGGTGACCTTATGTATAACAGAATGAAACACCATGAGGTCCTGAGTCATTCTCAAAATTATTGTTATGTTGGAGCCCATATTTGCAGCCACTGTGTCAATCCATCTCACGAGTTTCTCTCATTTTCAATAACTCTCTATTTTACCAATCATGATTTTGTAGTGATTCCAGATGATGCGTCCAAAGTAAGCAAGACAAAGTCTCACCATCCTCACTTCTAAGGAGGATTCTAACTGTAGTTCCTTCAAGACAGGTTTGTTTGTTCTTCTGGTAGTCCATGGTATATTCAATGTTTTTGATCAACACCACAATTCAAATGTGTCATATATTCTCAGATTTTCCTTTTTCATTGTCCAGCTTTCATTTACATATGAGCTAATTGAAAAGACCGGGGCTTGGGTCAGACTCACCTTAGTCATCAAAATGACATCTGTGCTTCTTAACACTTTAAAGAAGTCTTTTTTCAGCAGCATTTCCCAACGCAGTATGTCATTTGATTCCTTGACTGCTGCTTCTATGGGCATTGATTGTTGATTCAAGTAGAATGAAATCCTTGACAACTTCATTTTCTTTACCATTGATCATGATGTTTTTCATTGGCCCAGTTATAAGGATTTTCATTTTCTTTATGTTCAGCTGTAATCTATATTGAAGGCTGTAGTCTTTGACCATTGTCATCTGAATTTGCACCATTGTTTTGGGGCAGGAAACAGAAAACTAGGCAATCTAGAAAGCAGGATAAGAATCAAGAAAAACAGAAATAAAGATCGAAATACAGAGAGATTAAGAAAATAAATGAACCTCCAAGAAGAATCAAGTCCATCACTGAGACAATTTTGATCATCATTTTTCATTAAGGAAAACACAGATTTCAACCTACAGAATCTGTTAACTAAAATCATAGTTAATTGTTCAACTCTGCACTTCTACCTACCTACCCTGAAGTAACTCTAAAAGATAAAAGCTAATTCCAGTGAGTTGGCTAACTAGTCTTACTCTTAATTGACTATATTTGACACTCCACTTTAAAAGAGAAAGATGACCTCCTTTTGGAACAAAGAAGCCTTTCTCAGAATTTTGATGTTTTTAAAATAAATACATAGAATTTGAATAATTTAAGATCTTCAGTGTCAGTCTTTGAAAAACTTAAAAGCATAAGTAAAAATGCTGTGGATAGCCTGCAAACACACTTTCCTCTTAAGAGGGATTATTAATTATTGAACTTGTCTCTATTAGATAAGTTATTTTGAGTTGTTTTGACTCAATTTTGTTGCCAAGTACTCTGCAGAGATATTCAGTTTTCTTTCAACTTTATTTCATAACCATCTAGCTTCAATTTCCTGACGTTCAGATATATCCTAAGCTATTCAGAGGACATTTGCACAAACTCAGTTCCTTAATGCAGCAGCCATCTCGTCTCCTAGCTCATTTGCATATCACAGGGTAGCAGATGTGATGAGAAATACAATGAGGAGTAGACAGGGCATTTGACTCTTTTTAAACTTCATATTTCAAATGCAAGCTAGCACATTTGAGTTTTGCATTAAAACAAAGGAGTATATTTGTAATATAACCATAACATTTATGTCTGGGAATGACAAGGTAACAAGTCAAATGGCGTCTCTAAATGAAGTTCTCATTTTAGAAAATCGGAGGACCATAGAAGTCAATCTCTTAGTCCAATTGCCATGTAATGAGACCTCTTTGACAGGTGATATTCCAGATTGTTTGAAAATGTGAAGTATGGGCAACTTTTTCTTTTTAGCAGTAGTTGATACCATTACTGGAAAAGTCCTATTGTGCTAATATTCTTCCTCCATCAAGCTTCCATCTGTCTTCCGGTAATTTATACCCTTTCTTCCTAGGTATCTCCCCTTGGAAACAATGTAGTAACGTAGCTCAAAACAACTTCTGTTTCCAAGGGCTTGACAGCCCTCAAAATAATTCCTGACAATTTTTTTACTCTCTCTAATCTTCCCTACTTTAGGATACACATCATTAACTCTTATCAACAATTTCTCATAGGACATAATTTACAGAACCTACACTATCCTAATTGCTTACACTCCAGACCACTGTTGTCCAACATTACTGCACGGTGGTTAAAATGTCTTGAGCTATAGAATCTGGGAAAGCTGATTGGAATCTCACTTTTGTTGCATACTAGCCGTACGACTCCATAGGATAAGTTTGGTTGCCCCAGCCCTTCTTCACTGAGCTTTCCCTTCTAATTACCACTGCCTACACTGTTCCCCGCCCTAAGAGTATCCTCAGAGAGGGAGTCTGCTTTCTCCGCTTGCACAGAGTTGTTAAGTGGTTAAGAATTTACATGCCCCCAGGAGTGAGCCTTAACCATTCACTTTTCAGTTCTGGAGTGGGAAGGCCTTAACTTATACTCCAGGCTCCCTTTTGCTAACAGATTAAAGCTACACTCTAAGACTTTGCCAAGACTGCTTCCTTACTGGCTTCCTCCTCTTTCCTGTTTTCCTTTTACCACTTTCTCACTGGTTTCTCCTGGAAACACTTTCTCAATTAATCTCTTGCCCCAGAATCATCATCTCAGGTTGTGCTTCTGGGGAACCTGGCAGAAGGCAAGAAATTACTGAAATCTCTATATCTCATTTTCCATAACTATCAATGGCTACCTAATTGTACCTAACACTAGAATTAATTTAGGTATTGAGATAAGGCATACAGCACGCCATGGTTTCAGGCGTAATGTAAATGCTCGCTAAAAAGTCTTAGTATCAGATTCTTTGTGTCCAAAATTGAACACTGCAGTCCAGATGTAGGAAGTGAAGAGGAAAGTGAGGCTTTTCCTTCTCAAGTCTGGGAAGCTGTATTTACACTAATAAAGCCTAAGAATGTTGACATTCCTTGGGAGATTACAACAATGAAAGTGCTGACCACGACCTGTCAGTTTGTCATACTGTGGTGGTTTGTGTGTTACTGTGATGTGGAAATTAAGCCACCTCTATTTCAAATACCAGCAGGGTCACATAGTGGACAGATTTCAGTGGATCTTCCAGATGAAGACAGACTAAGAAGAAAGGCCTGGTTTTGTGCCTCTGAAAATTAGATAATGAAAACCATATGGACCACAATAGCACATTGATATAATGTTGGAAGATTAGCCTCCTAGGTTGGAAGGCACTCAAAATATACAGTGGCTGCAATGATAGACTCGAGCATACCAATGATCGTAATGACAGTGCAGGACTGGGCAATGGTTCATGGTGTCCATGGACCCAGTGGTCATGAGTTGGAGTTGATTCGATGGCAACTAACAACACAAGGACAAAGGTGCTGAAGGACTTGTGCATAGCAATCATGAACTGCTCAGCAGCCTTCCCTGCTTGCCTTCCTGTTGGCACTTCCTGGCAGTGAGCCAGAAAGCCTGCAATCAAAGACCCCTACCAGGTCAGTGTTATTTTGCTATCCTCTCTGGAGCAGCAAAAGGAGAGGAATGCTTCCAAAGTGGAATAAAACAAGTGGAAATCTAGAATACTTGTCCTAAATATTAATTTCAAGGAGCTGTCAAAAAGATTAAATGTGGTATAAATCTATATGCTAAAAAAGTACAGAGAAATGGAAGCTTTCTGGGTTTGTTTGGTTGGTTGGATCACCAGGCTGCATATTTGAGAGGTATAACATCATACAACTAATTCTGAAATGAGATTGATATTCAAGGGTCACATTCACCCAGCGCAGAGCTCGATCATTGTTACATACACAGCTGAAGGGAACTGGGCCATAGTTTTAATTAATTGGCAATTTTGAGCCTCTCATGCTAGAAGCCACCTTAATGATTAAAAAAGAAATGATGTGGGAAGGCAATATAATCTGAACACGCAGCCTAAAACAACTGCTAGATTAACAACACTGAGCTTTTAAGCAGCAACCTTTTACTCAGTCCTTATATGCTAGTTTATAGTCATAAAAATGTAAATAAATGAAAATCAACATGGAATTTGGAGTTTGTTAAGAGCTCTTTAACTTCTGAAAATTTTTATTTTGTTTGGACTCCAGTATTGTTTGATCTTAAATAAAAACTGCAACTATTCCATTTATTTACGAATCATGCCCTGCTATGGTGGCTAAAATAGAAACAGTGTTTTATCTCTTACAAAGTCTTTTCATACATTAGTAGGAGCACCCGAGTGATGCAAAGAGTTAAGCACTAGACTACAAGTTGAAAGGTTGGTGGTTTGTGCTTGCCCAGAAGTGCCTCGGAAGACTGGCCTGACAATCTGTTTCCAAAACGTCACAACCTTGAAAACCCTTTGGCTCAGTTCTACTGTGAACACAGAATGGACCGGATAGCAACTAACAACAACAATCTTGTACCTGAATGTTACAACAATGTCAAATTGCTATAAAAGTTTCTACATGTGTACTCTCAATTTATGTACTTGTGCCTGTTTGTTTGCCTGAATAATAGTTTCAGGACTGGCACCGGCGAGTGGGCAAAATTTTGAACAGCACTGCATTAAAGGCTCTGAGAAGTCCAGTGGGAAAGAATCCTCTTGTGGCTTTATCCAGCCAGGCGTTTCCCAAACATATTTGCTCACAGAACACTTTAGAGGAATGATTCTTACTAACATAGTGTAGAACTGGTTTTCTTCACAGTGAAAGGGGGAGAGACTGCATGGAGACCAAAAGATTTATTAAGGGTGAGACTGGGCTGGGAACTAGAGAAAGGTAAAGCAGAATTAGAATCAAAGACCATCTGAAAAAGTTACTGGATGTTATGAACGGAGAGGCAGAAAGATTAAAACAACAACTTAATTTTCTATGCCAGTGATGGAGTGTGGCATAAATGGCACCGTCTAGTAGTGTTATCTTTTCTCAGACTTCAGGAGCCGATATCTAAAGCAAAACAGGGAAGTGGACAACATCTTGAAGTGGAAAAAAAAAATTCAATTAAATAAAAATAGAATGACTCAGTCCAACTGGTTGCATTATCTAGCATCATCTTAACAACATTAAAATGTGGCTTTATTGAAGTTAAACATTAAAACTTGACAAAATAAAATTATTTAAAAATATCTGTAGTTTCCGTCTTAAGCTCAAGTAACAATAATAATGAGAACTTTTGATATCATTTTTGGGTAGATTGAGCACAACTTTTCAAAATATTATGTGCATACAAACCACCTGGAGGTATTGTAGAAATGCAAATTTTAATTCAGTTGTCTGGGGTGGGGCCTGAGATTCTGCATTTCTGATGGGCTCCCAGGTGAGGCTGATTCTGCTGGTTCAAGGACTATACTTAGAATACCAAGAGGATGAAAGATAAGATCCAGCTGACACTACAAATGCAGAAACTCTAATTATGAAATTACAATAGAAATTAGTTTTATTCTGTCAGATATTTACTGTATTCTCTCGCGCGTAGATTTGCTCATTAGCTTTATTAATTTCTTATGATGATATCCACTGCCAGCTGAGTAACTGCGACAAGAAGAATACAGGGGGAAAGAGGTGGGTAAAGGGAATTTAAATGAGATGCAAAATCCTGTGGGAGGCTCCAGTGAAGACTAACAGCATGCTTTCAGTATGAGTTTGGCACCAGTGGGAGATCCCCACAGCTAACTTCTAAGTTTTGCAGAGGAAAGTGAACCTTTTATCAAGATACATTTTAGTATTGCATGGATTTTTTTATTTCACTCTAAGTACTTCATTTATCTGTTAATTTTATACATGCTGTGGGCTGAAAAATATAAATAAGACTTCCCTTTAATAGCAATGTTACCTAAAGCCAGCTACACCCGTTTTTAACAGAATCTTCCTTCTCTATTGTGTTGTGTTATTTCAATAAACTTTATTCTCTAACAAAGTTTTCCAATAGTGTCTGCTTCATTTTCATATGTCAGTACCTTCATAATTCTAAAAACATAAGCTGATGTCTAAGAAATAAGAGAGAGAGCATCCTTGCTAGCATTAGTATTCAGAACACAATGGCAAAAAGAGAAATAGCAGTTCTCATTGGTTTTCAGATATATCTTTGTTACTTTGTGGAAACAAAAGCAAAGGAATTTAAATAATGAACCTTTGAAGTCCTGGTGCTCCTAAAATAGCAATGATGAAAACATAAGCTCTACCTTTTCATTTCTTGTCATATGGTCCTATTGAGTTTACCTGACAATTTTAACCCAGAAATGAATAATAAAAATAATTGCCCATTCTAAGGGTCTTATGTTGCTACAGGATGTTATACATAAAACAAGTTCATTGTACTTTTAAAATATGACTATGCTTTTAACAATATTTTATTACATAGGCAATGTCTTTTTCAGAAGATTTATAGATTAGCTTTCTATTATATTATTAGCCAGCCTTGGCTTCCTCTTTAGATTAAAGAATTAAAATGTTAATGGCAAAATCATAGCTCAGGAATTAGAAAGCTTCCTTTTTCTTCCAATGACTATATATTTGACTCTTTTCAATATCATGATCCAAAAAATTCATTAGGTTTGCAATAACATAGTGAGCCCTGCATATTAATTTTCTCTGTCTAGAGAAAAGGTAAGAAAACTAACAAATCTTGAATGTCTCCACTATGCCAGGTACTATTCAAGGCAATTTCACTTTAGTCATCTCATAAAACACCAGGAGTCTAGATCTCCACTTTAAAAACATAGAAAATCATGAAATAGCTATAAATAGAATAAAACAACTATGAACAAGTGTAGACCATTGAACACAATTTATTGTGATAAATAATTACACCATCTCTTCACTTATTGACCATATCTTTATCCAACATTTCACATTTATGAGAACACTAAAATGTCTACTCTTCGATTATTTCACTTAAACATGATATATGTCTCACAGTAATGAAGTGTGACGTGAGAGTAATGCCTGCTTTGATAGTTAAGGTTATGTGTCAACTTAGCTGGGTCAGAATTCTCAGTGATTTGGCAGTTATGTAATATAATGATGTGGTCATCCTTCATTTTGTGATCCGACGTGGTCATCCTCCTTTTTCACATAACTAGATTTCACACGATGACCTGGTCTTTAGAAACTAACCATGTTGATAAGTGAGGAGAGGATATACTGTGACCTCACATGAAAGTTGACAATTGATTAGGCATCCAAAATATGAAAAAGCAAATGCATACAGAATGGGTCTGTGGATGTACCAGCTTCCTCCCTCTAAGCTAAACCAAGGGTCCTGGGTAGCTCTCGGCTGCTAATCCAAAGGCCTGTGGCTCGAACCCAGCAGCCACTCCATGGGAGAAAGATGTTCATTGCTTAGGCAATTAGCCTACTATAATTTTGTAGAAGTGCTGAAGTCTTATTACCTTGAATAGTGTAAGTAAAATTGTAATGAAGATGCTAAATGCTATAATATCTCACAACACAAGAGCTTGACAATGACAAAACTGGACATGGAATAAAGACAGTATATTTGTACATTTTTATGTGAATAAGGGAGTCCTTTTAAAAACATTCTTTCTGGAAATGAACAGACACTTCACCAAAGAGGACATTCAAGATGCCAAGAGACACATAAGGAAATGCTCACCATCTCTAGCCAGCAGAGAAATGCAAATCGAAACTACAATGAGATACCATCTCACCACAGCATTACTGGCACACATCAGTAAAATGGGAAATAACAAATGTTGGAGAGATTGTGGGGAGATTGGAACTCTTATGCACTGCCGGTGGGAATACAAAATGATACAACCATTTTGGAAAATGATATGGCGCTTTCTTAGAAAGCTAGAAATAGAAATACCACGTGATCCAGCAATCCCACTTCTAGGAATATATCCTAGAGAAATATGAGTCGTCAGAGGAATAGATATATGCACACCCATGTTCATGGCAACATTGCTCACAAAGATGGAAACAACCGAGATGCCCATCAACAGATGGATAGATAAACAAACCGTGGTACATACACACAATGGAATATTACACAACACTAAAGAACAATGATGAATCTGTGAAGTATCTCATAATATGGATGCATCTGGAAGACATTATGCTGAGTGAAATAAGTCAATTACAAAAGAACAAATATTGTATGAGACCACTACTGTAAAAACTCATGAAAAGGTTTACATACAAAAAGAAACAATCTTTGATGGTTACCAGAGAGGGGAGGGTTGGGAATGGAAAAACATTTAATAGACAATAGATAAGTGGTAACTTTCATGAAGGGTAAGGCAGTACACAACACTGGGGAAGCCAGCAAATCTGTACAAGGCAAAGTCATGGTAGCTCCACAGACACATCCAAACTCCCTGAGGGACCGAATTGCTGGGCTAGGGGCTTAGGGAACATCTAGCTCAATTGGCATAACAGATTTTATAAAGAAAATATTCTACATTCTACTTTGGTGAGTAGCACCTGGGGTCTTAAGCGCCTGTGAGCAGCCATCTAGGCTACTCCACTAGTCTCACCCCTTCGGAAGCAAGGAAGAATAAAGAAAACTAAAGACCTAAGGGAAAGATTAGTCCAAAAGACTAATGGACTACATCTACCACGGCCTCCACCAGACTGAGTATAGTACAATAAGATGGTGCCCGGCTACCACCACTGACTGCTCTGACAGGGATCACAATAGAGGGTTCCAGACAGAGCTGGAGAAAAATGTAGAACAAAATTCTAACTCAAAAAGAAATGCCAGACTTGCTGGCCTGACAGAGACTGGAGAAAGCCTGAGGTTATGGCCACCAGCCACACTTTCAGCTCACTAACAAGGTCACTCCTGATATTTACCCTTCAGCCAAAGAATAAATAGGCCTATGGAACAAAACAAAACTAAAGGGGTGCACCATCCTTGGGGCAGGGACTAGAAGGTAGGAGGAACAGGAAAGCTGGTAATAGGGAACCCAGGGTTGAGAAGGGAAAGTGTTGACGTGTCGTGCATTTGTTAAATAATGTCATACAACAATGTGTGTACTATTTGATGAGAAACTAGTTTATTCTGTAAACCTTCATGTAAAGTTCAGTTAAAAAAAGACAAAAGCTTTCTGAGCCGAGAATTTAAAAGGCAAAAGAGTGATTAGATATTTAATAACTACTTGAGATGTTTCCAAACCATTTCACCAGAAACTGAATCACTTTAACTTCATACTAAAGAAAACGGTGTTGTTCCTAAAGTTCATATAAAAACTTAAAAGAAGAATTGTTGTTGTTATTAGGCGCTGTTAAGTCACTTTTGACTCATAACAACCCTATGTACCACAGAACGAAATGCCATTCTCAAAATCGTTGCTATGTTTCAGCCCATTGTTGCAGCCACTGCGTCAATCCACCTCGTTGAGGGTCTTCCTCTTTTTCGCTGACCCTGTACCTTACCAAGCATGATGTCCTTCTCCGGGGACTGGTCCCCGCTGATAACACATCCAAAGTATGTGAGACAAAGTCTCAACATCCTCAGTTCTAAGGAGCATTCTGGCAGTACTTCTTCCAAGACAGATTTGTTCATTCTTCTGGCAGTCCTTCGCATATTCAATATTCTTTGCCAACAATATGATTATGTAAAACAATATGAATATGAAAAAAGTCTATAACATTAAATAAAAATTTCAGGCTGAAAACAATGTTTTTGAAAACCCTTTAGAACATCTCAGAACTTAGATTAAAACCACTGCAAGATTTGATTTGTAGATTCTACCTATGCGATCTTTAGAACTGATCTAACACAACTGATTATACTTAAGAAGCAAAACCAATGGAAAATAAAAACTCAAAATACAGATAGGCTTTTTCTCATAACAAAATAAAATACTTGAAATAATCCCTGCCAAACAAATGAATATGAAACAACGGAAGAGATTGAAAGAAGGAAAATGGTTAGGGTCAAACTAAAGCACAAGAAATGAAAAACCTGTTATAAATGTGTAGTGTGCTCCTTCAGCATTTTAACACATTGTAAACTTTAAAACAGTGCTCAGGTTGGTTTTATATACACACTGCTCTTGATCCTGCCTCACGCTTTGTTGCATTTGAAAAAGATTTTTTTACTTTAAACCTCTAAATATCAGGCTGAGGAAACCTGACTTAAGGGCACTTATTATAGCATTTCGCGCCTATTTTATTACCTTTAAGCTACCTTGAAATCATTGGAGTGTCTCAGCTAGATTTCCCTTGAATTTATCACCTTACAAAAGCACATTTGGGTCTTTCCTGAAGGCAGTATCTTTTTCAAAAGTATCATCTCATATCAGCTTATTAGCTATGATGGCCACTTCAATTGGATGGCAATTTAAGAACAGAGGCCTTGAGTGTACTAGAAAGTTTTTGATGACTTAATAATTCCATGATTTAGTTTTTATAGTATTTTGTTTTGTAGGCATTTCTCTTGGTCTTACATTCTCAGAATCTAAAAAGGCTTTAGTGTAATGTCTAAAACTCTTCAGTAGTATTTAGGTTTCCTGTTGTGAAAACTGGTAGAAGAGACGGCCTCTCATGGAGTGATAATGGACAACTGGTCATCCACTCAAAGCTCTTCTGTTGTGAGATACTATAGCATTTAGCATCTTCACTACAATTGTACTTACACCGTTCAAAATAATAGGACGTTAGCACTTCTACCACTACTCTAAAAACTTTGGAGACCACATTGCCTCATAAAATTTCTGGTTCCGTTGATATCATCAGGTTTAAAAATTCCTTTTTGATTTTTTAACACTTTCCTTGTCTCCCCATGATTATTGTTGTTGTTATTAAAAATATATATATTTTTAAATATCAAAAAGTCCATCGCTCAACTACGCTTATGGCAAAACTATCTTTATAACAAAAGTATCTGTAGATTTCTACATGCTGTCAGAACATGTAGCTAGAAGTTATTGTTTATACCAACCTAGTTTTATGTAGATGAGGAAACAGACCATTCTGATATATCTAGTTTTATTTCTTTCAAATTTCAGTCTAGTATTTCCAACTGCTTGCTGGGCTCTAAATCCAGATGCCCCATAGTTCCTTATCCTCAACAGGTAAAAGCTGAACCTCACCTTTTCCAACATAACTTACTGATTATCCTATATCAGACAGGGACCAATAAGGAAAACAGAAATCAATCCAGGTATTTTAACAGGAAGAATCGAATATAAATGGGTTAAATGGATGTTAGGGATGTAAAACAGAGATAGACGACAATGTTGGCAGTTTCCTTGAAAGAACCGAGGGAAGAGGCTTGGATTGTCAGAGCCTAGTAATTTGTAGAAGGGATCCCGTTAGCTCAAGACGATGAGGGGACACTGCCCTGCTGAGAAGGGAGCACTTCCAGGTTGCTGCTGGTATCTCTAAGGGGTCATGATGAGGCTGGTTCTTGGAATATCTAATAAACAACTGGAGACTGGAATTGCCAGTGAAGGAATTTTGTTGGGGGAGATAATAACAGTAACCACAATTAAACAGGAGGGCTCAAATCCTGTCCCCCTCCCTCCTGTCTCCCAGTTTTCTTCCAGTTCCCCCACTGGAAGAACATACTAAGGGAGACAGTTGGCCCAAGGAAAACGTAGTTTCCAGAGTTCTAGTCCCAGCATCACAAAGCAGACTATATTAAGTAATTAACTCTCATCTCTTCAAGATGGGAGCTAGTTACTTAATAATTAGTGCAATATATAAATCCTAATGTTCGACAGACAACTCACGCTCCCCATATACAAAACCGAACTTTGCCTTTCTACAAAACATCCTCTTCATCCTTTATTCCCAGTCTTGAATAATGAAACTGTAGTTCCCAAGCAAGAAACATGAGTGTCAATGTAAATTCTTCTTCCTTGTCATCAGGCCTTATCATTCATCCGATCATTCACTTACCAAACACTGACACTGGGGATATATCAGTATCTGTAAGGGTAGATACTGATATATCCCCAGTGTCAGTGTTTGGTAAGTGAATGATCGGAAGAATGATAAGGCCTGATGACAAGGAAGAAGAATTTACATTGACACTAAAAAAAAAAAAAATTTTTTTATAAGGGTGTATGATGTACTGTTATATATGAAAAACAAAAATCCTGCCTTGTAGAACTTATTTTTTGTGGAAAAGAGAAAGACAACATAAAAATAAGTATATTATACTACATATTGCAAGGTCTCAGCTAGTAAGGATAAGTGGAAATGCTGGGGGTAGGGGATTAGGGGCAGGAAGATGCAATTTTAAATAGTAAAGTTGGGGTAGGCCTCACAGAGAAGGTGATATTTGAATCAATATTTCAGTGGAAGTAAGGGGAGTGTTGTCATTGTTGTCAGGTGCCATAAAGTCGGGTGCAACTCTTGGCGACCCTATTTACAACAGAATGAAACACTGCCCAGTCCTGCGCCATTGTCACGATCATTGCTATGTTTTAGCCCATTGTTACAGCCACCCCGTCAATCCATCTCATTGACAATCTTTCTCTTTTTTACTTTATCAAGTATGATGTCCTTCTCCAGGACTGTTCTCTCCTGATAACATGTCCAAAGTACATGAGACTAAGTCTCACCATCCTCACTTCTAAAGAGCATTCTAGCTGTACCTCTTCAAAGACAGATTTATTCATTCTTCTGGCAGTTTGCGATGTATTCAGTATTCTTTGCCAACACCATAATTCAAAGGCATCAACTTTTCTTCAGTCTTCCTTATATATTGTCCAGCTTTTGCATGCATTTGAAGCAACCGAAAATACCATAGCTTGGGTCAGGAGGACCTTAGTCCTCAAGGTGACATCTTTGCTTTTGCAGGCTTTAAAGAAGTCTTTTGCAGCAGATTTGCTCAATGCAATAAAATGTTTGATTTCTTGACTGCTGCTTCCATGGGTGTTGATTGTGGATCCAAGTAAAATGCAATCTTTGATAACTTCAATCTTTTCTCCATTTATCATCATGTTGCTTATCGGTCCAGTTGTGAGGACGCGTGGTTTTGTTGTTGTTGTTGTTGTTGCAGTGTAATTCATACTAAAGGTGTAATCCATCTTCATCACAAAGTGCTTCAAGTCCTTTTTGCTTTCAGCAAGCGAGCATGTGTCATTGCATATCAAAAGTTATTTATGAATATTCCTCTAACCCTGAGGCCACATTTATCTTCATATAGTCCAGCTTCTCGGATTATTTGCTCAGCATACAGGTTAAAAAAATATGGTGAAAGAATACAACCCTGACACCCACCTTTCCTGACTTTAAACCACACATTACCCCTTCATTCTGCCTCTTAGTCTATGTACAGGTTCCTCATAAGCAGAATTAAGGGCCCTGGAATTCTCATTCTTTGCAATTTTACACACAGTTTATTATGATCCACACAGTCAAATGCCTTTGCATTAGTCAATAAAACATAGGTAAACATATTTCTGGTGTTCTCTCCTTTCAGCCAGGATCCACAGGACATCAGCAATGATATCCCTAATTCCACATTCTCTTCTGAATCTGTCTTGAATTTCTGGCAGTTCCTCGTGGAGGCACTGCTGCATCCACATTTGAATTATCTTCAGAAAATTTTACTTGCATGTGATATTAATGATATTGTTCAATAATTTCTTCATTCTTTTTGATCGCCTTTCTTTGGAATGGTCACAAATACAGATCTCTTGCAGTCAGTTGGCCAGGTAGCTGTCTTCCAAATTTCTGGGCATAGACAAGTGAGCACCTCCAGTGCTGCATCCATTTGTTGGACTATTTCATTTACTATTCTGTCATTTCCTGGAGCCTTGTTTTTTGCCAATGCCTTGAGTGCACCTTGGACTTCTTCCTTTAATACCATCTGCTCTTGATCATATGCTACCTGCTGAAATGGTTGAACATTGACCAATTCTTTTTGGTACAGTGACTCTGTATATTCTTTCCATTTTCTTTTGATGCTTCCTGTGTCTTTCAATATCTTGCACATAGAATCCTTCAATATTGCAACTTGAAGCTTGAATTTTTTTTCAGTTCTTTCAGCTTGAGAAACGCTGAGTGAGGTCTTTCCTTTTAGTTTTCTAACTCCAGGTGTTTGCACGTTTCATTATAATGCTTTACTTTGTCTTCTGGAGCTGCCTTTTGAAGTCTTCTGTTCAGCTCTTTTACTTTATCATTTCTTCCATTCACTTTAGCTGCTCTATGTTCAAGAGCAAGTTTCAGAGTCTCTTCTGACATGCATTTTGGTCTTTTCTTTCTTTTCTGTCTTTTTTAATGACCTCTTGCTTTCTTCATGTATGACGTCTTTGATGTCATCCCTCAACTTGTCTGATCTTCAGTTATTAGTGTTCAATGCATCATATCTATTCTCGAGATGGTCTCTAAATTCAGGTGGGACACACTCAAGGTCATATTTTGGCTCTTGTGGACCTGTTTTAATTTCTTCAGCTTCAGTTTGAACTTGCATATGAGCAAATGATGGTTCTGCAGTCAGCCCCTGGACTTTATCTGAGTGATGATATTTAGCTTCTTCAATATCTCTTTCCACAGGTGTCTGTAGACAATTTGATCCCTTAGTATTTCATCCAATGAGGTCCATATATATGCTAGTGGTTTATAGTGTTGAAAAAGTCATTTGCAGTGAATAAGCCCTTGGTCTTGCAAAATTCTATCTTGTGATCTTCAGCATAGTTTCCATCACCAAGGCCATGTTTTCCAACTACTGATCCTTCGTTTCCAGTTTTCCTGTCTCAATCACCAATAATTACCAATGCGTCCTGGCTGCATATTCAATCAATTTCAGACTGCAAAATTTGGTAAAAATCTTCAGTTTCCTCACCTTTGGCATTAATATTTGGTGCATAAATTTGAATAGTAACCATATTAATTTGTTTTCCTTGTAGACGTATGAGTATTATCCTATCACTGACAGCGTTACTTCTGGATAGTTCTTGAAATGTTCTTTTCGAGGATGAATATGATGCCATTCCTCTTCAATTTGCTATTCCTAGCATAGCAGACCATATGCTTATCTGATTCAAAAGGCCAATACCAGTGCATTTCAGCTTACTAATGCCTGGGATATCGATCATTTCTTTTTTAACGACTTCCAATTTTCCTAGATTCATACTTCGTACAGTCCTTGATCCCATTATTAATGGATGTTTGTAGCTATTTCTTCTCATTTTGAAAGGAGTACCCATGGAAATAACTAGAGGAGAAAAATCTCCAAAAGAGCAAACAGCTGTATGAAGAAAGTGGACCTGGTGTTGTGTAAGTAAAAGCCATCCCTACGCTTCATGCCCATTTCCATTGACTTTTTTAGATCTTTTTTTTTTTTTTCACCTATCTGCTACAAAGCTGTTCTCTTCTAGATGGTTTTCCTGCCTTCAGCTTCCTTTCTCTCCAAGTCATGCTCTAAACAGTCACCAGAGAGACTTTTCAGAAACATGAATCATTTCTTTGCGCTATTGGAAACCTTTAAAACACTCCCTTTTTAATATTCAGCATTCCTCACCTGAGGTTCAAAGACCCTTTCAATCTGACATCTCATTTTTCAAGGTTTATCTCCTGTTTTCCAATGCTACATGATGCTTTATTCATGCTAATTTCAGCTTCCCAAAGAGGTGCTCCAGGATTATTCTTGCCTCAGTACTCTGTCCCCCTGCTGAACTTCTCTACTCCCCTTCTCCACAAGCTGTAAACAAGTCTCAGGTGAGAGATTTTTCCATGAACTCAGAGATTAGGCTAAGTTAGTACTCCTTCTCTGTGCACTTTTATGTTTTGATTAGGAGCAAAGGACATAATCTCAAGAATCACAAAAATAAAATAAAGGTGGACAATAAACTTAGGAAAAATATGTTCAGTTTCAGCATCAATGTGAATAAATTAAATAATAAGATAAGGATATATTTTTATCTATCAGATTGCAGAAAAGTTTAAAGAACCAGTAATGCCTTTTGTGGTCAAAGGTTTAGTTAAAAAAAAAAACACACACACAAAAAACTGTAAATTGGTGGTTTGTCCTATTGTAAAAATCTGTTTGTTCTCTGACACTCCCCTGAGACTATGAGCCTCTAAACCTTCATCAAAGAATAGGTGCTTAAGGAAGATGCTGCTGGGTGAAGGAATGAGGGCAGCTACAAAATATCCTTGGGTCAGCAAGTGAGTGAAACAGACAGACAGAGATCCTTAGATTTCATTCTAGATGTCTTGGCATAACAATACTCCAGTGAGTGGTCCTTCTTTTTATATGTATGCAAATCTCTCAGAAAAAAAAGACAAATTTTTGCTAGTTTTTTAAAATATAGAAATGCATAAAGAACAAAACAGAAAAAAAAATAATTTTGCCATGCTGATAATCTCAGTTGACATTTTTTAATAAGTAATATGTATGTATAGGTAGAAAAAAAGAAAGAAAGCTGTTCAGTAAGAACAAAATACGAAACCAAAAACCTTCTTCTTTCCACCCCAGTCCCTTTAATGAGAAGATTTGGGTAACTATTTTAAAGATTTCAAATGTTGGAAAAGCTTATTCCAGGTATAAGGATATAGTTGCTATGTTATTGTTCAAGCTCTTTATTTTTGGTCTATATTACAATGGATTGTTTTCCTGGGCACTACACCAAAAAACCAAACCCACTGCCGTCGAGTCGATTCTGACTCACAGCGACCTTATATGACAGAGTAGAACTGCCCCCGTAGGATTACCAAGGAGTGCCTTGTGGATTTGAACTGCTGACCTATTGGTTAGCAGCCATAGCTCTTAACCACTACGCCACCAGTGTTTCCAAGCCTATATTACAATGGATTGTTTTCCTGGGCACTATACATTCTCCAAAAGCATTGTGCTCTTATTTTCATAAAACATTGAAACTGGATAAGCCTTAGATAATATACAGTTTAATTCTCTCATTATGGAAATGAAAAAACAAAGACCAGAGAGTGTATCACTAACCTAAGCCCTCAAAACAATAAATAACTAGTAGAGGCATTAAAACATTCCAAAGCTTTTGCTTTTTCATCCACAATCAATACTTACCCCCTCCAATTCAAGGAGCAAACACACAAAAAGCTTAAATATGTGTCTTAAATTGAATGACATATTGCCAATAATTACTTTGCTTCTGCCCAGTACAAAATTTTAGACACAGATTATACTTCCTAATATTTGTATTACTGTTAGAACTATTCAGGCAAAAAAAATCCAAATTTCACCAGTTGTTTCACATGAGTCTGACAACTGTTTTTAAAACATTGCTAACCCTTTAATCTTGTACCCTAACATAATTTGTGTTTGCATGACTCATTACAAATAGAAGCTGAACTATTCTCTAAATATTAGACTCAATGAGAATTTCTTTAGCAATATTCCAGCCTTACAGACTCAGAACTGTTAGCAAAAAGAAAAACAGTCCTTTTATGTTAGCAATACCATAACTGGGATTCAACTTCCATGTTCACTGGATTTTTTTTTTTTTAATTACCATCAGTATTATTATTCTGACAGAGTAAGGGACTTGGGTGTGGTGCTGCAAGAGAGGAAAGACAACACAAGGCTGTGCTAAATTTTTAAAAATAGTAAGTGAAAAATAAATGTAAATACTCCCTAAAATGCAAAATACTCCCAAAATGTGTCTGTGAGACATAGAACTTAGGATGAATTACTAAAATATATCCAGAGAAATTAATAAATTCAATCTGTGTTATTTTGGGGTTACTATTTTGATAACAAGGAGCCTTGCTGGTGGAATGGTTAAGCGCTCAGCTGCTAACCAAAAGGTCAGTGGTTTGAATCCACCACAAAGACCCAGAGAGTTTATGTAACTAGCCTAAGCCCTCAAAACAGTAAATAACTAATACAGACACTAATATATTCCAATGCTTTTGCTTTTTCATTCATAATCAATACTTTACTTTAGGGGCAAAGGACAGGAGAAAGATGTGGCAGTCTGCTTCTGTAAAGATTTTCAGCCTTGGAAATCCTATGGGGCAGTTCTACTCTGTCTTACAGCATAGGGTCATTATGAATTGGAATTGACTCAACAGCAACATGTTTTGGGTTTATTTTGATAAAGGAACAGAGGTTTTATGAGCCATTTCACAAAAGAAAAAATGTAGACAATTCAGTAAAATAGAAGATTACCTAATAATCAGATTTGCAACATGGATAACAGCAATAATATTTAATGTGACAAAAACGTAGAGATTTTCACACTGTTGCTGAAGATGCAAATAAACTGGTCTGATTTTCTGGAAGGCAATTTGGCTTGCTTATTAACGTTTTTAAGGTCTCTGTGTGGCACAATTTGTGCTTGACTACTAACCTAAAGGTTGACTTTTCAAACTCACCTAGTGGCCACAGAAGAAAGGCCTGGCAATCTGCTTTCATAAAGATTACAACCAAGAAAACCCTAGGGAGCAGTTCTACTTTGTAACAGTGGGGTTGCCATGTCTTGACTTTATAATCCAGAAATCAACTCTAAAGCAAAGGTTTGGTTTGGGTTTATTAACATTTTACATGTACATTCCCTTTGATCCAGTAACTTCAATTCTAGAATCTATCCCAAGAAATTAATTGAAAAGTGCAGCAAAAATCTAAGTGAAGGGATACTTATCACATTACTTATAATAGTAAAGAGCTGGATAATATCCTAAATGTCCATCAATACAATATTGGTCATACACTCAATGAATAAGCAGTCATTCAAAGGAAGGAGGTAGACTCATTTGTATTAACACAGTTAATGATATATGATTAATTAAACAGAAAGAAGAAAAAGGGAATGGAATACCAAATATATATATATATGTGTGTATATGTTTAGAACAATTTTAAGCTTCTGTGTCTGTGCATATAGAGATATAGACATACATTTAGCTTGGCATAGAATACTTTTATGTACTATTTTACATCCACTTTTGCATTGTTAGATTATTTTACAATAAGCTTTTACTATATTTATAAACAGCAAAGATAACATGTTCTCATTGCGAAGGGGAAAAAAGACCTGTACACGTAACAGTTATGTTTTCAAGTTGTGAGAGCGGGAAGTCATATGGTCAAATTCCATGAAGCACTGGAGATTTTTTTCTCTTTTTATATAATGTTAACACAAAATATTACAAGTTGGTTTTGACAGGAGATAGGTATAATAAGAATAGCATGACTATGTAAGCTTAGGAAACCTTAGGTTCAGGGTCAATGTTTTCCCTTCATTTGATAATCTATAACATATGTTACAACGACAAAAAAAATGAGGCTAATGGCTAGCACTTAAACTTACCACATGATAGGTAGTGGTCTAAGTGCTTTAAGTGTATCAACTCATTTAATCTTCACTACAACTCCAAAAATTAGGTATTAATATAATGTTTATTTTACAGATGAAAAATTTGAGGTATCAAAAGTTTGAGTAATTGATCCAATGTTACAAAACAAATAAGTAGCAGAATCTAGTAAGCACTCTGATACCTAAACCCAATATTAGTATATTTCTTTCTGGAAGATTTGATATTCTTTGCCTGATTTATGCTTTTACTAGAAAAAAAATGTAAAATTTGAAAAGCTGTTTTCTGGAAATCATGTAAATCAAGAAGCTCTGGTAGTCTTTTTAAATCAAATTTAGCTAAATATCAACCAAACCTGTCACTGTGGAGTTCGTTCCAACTCATACTGACCCTATACGACAGAGTAGAACTGCCCTGTAGGGCTTCCAAGGAGCAGCTGGTGGATTTGAACCACCGGTCTTTTGGTTAGCAGCCGAGCTATTAACCACTGTGCTATCAGGGCTCCAAAAATCAACATGAAAGTTATGTGGTACACATCTAGGATAAATCAAGCCCTACAGAGGAAGAGAGTCCTGAAGGAGCTCCCTTTCCTGTAATGGAGATGAAATACATACTTAATGCAATACAACAAGGCTGCAGAAGAGAACCTCAGAGATGGGAAGTTGGGGTGGAGGAGAGGGAGAGGAGTGAAGAGAGCAGAATGAAGAGGGTATGCGTTAGGAAGGAGGTGGTACAGCAGACTGTTTTTGAAAGACTGCTGTAATTTTTAATATTTTTTTTTTTTCCTGAGTATATTTTTAAACCACATACTCATTGTAGAAAACTTAGAAGGTACAGAAAAGCATAAACAGGACATAAAAACCACCACACTGACAGGTAATCACATTTTGGGGTATTACCAGGTAGAACAAGTCCTTGGGTGGTGCAAACTGTTACCTAGCTATTTTGGCTGGTTATCAAAAGTTTGAAGGTTCTAATCCACCCAGAGGTGGAAGTAAGACCTGTTGATCTACCACTGAAAAATCAGGCATTGAAAACCCTATGGAGCACAGTTCTACACTGACACACATGGGGTCGGCATGAGTCTGAGTCCAGACAGCAGATGGTACCAGGTGGATAAAATTTCAACAGGCAGTGTCAGAGTGGAGGTAGTTCAATGGTTAAGCACATGGTTGCTAACCGAAAGTTTGGCGGTTGGAACCCACCCAGCAGTTCTGCAGAAGACCTGGCGATCTGCTCCTGTAAAGACAGTTGTTTTTGTTGCTATTAGGGTTGGTGTGGGTGGTGGTGTTAGGTGCCGTTGAGTCTCTTCCTACTCATAGCAACCCTATGTATGACAGAATTGAAACACTGCCTGGTTCTGCACCATCCTCACAATCTGTACCATACTTGCTATGTTTGAGCCAGCTGTTGTAGCGACTGGGCCAATCCATCTTATTGAGGGTCTTCCTCTTCTTCACTGACCGCCTACTTTACCAAGCATGATGTCCTTCTCCAAGAACTGGTGCCTCCTAATAACAAGTCCAAAGTACGTGAGATGAAGCCTCACTACCCTCCCTTCCAAGGAGCAGTCTAGCTGTACTTGTTCCAAGACAGATTCATTCTTCTGGCAGCCCATGGTTTATTCAATATCCTTCACCAACACCATAATTCAAAGATGTTTGAATTAAGGCATTGATTCTTCTTCAGTCTTCCTTATTTATTGTCCAGCTTTCACATGCATATGAGGCTACTGAAAATATCATGGCTTGGGTCAGGCTCACCTTAGTCCTCAAAGTGACATCTTTGCTTTTCGACACTTTAAAGGGGTCTTTTGCAGCAGATTTGCCCAATGCAATTCTGCATTTTGATTTCTTGACTGCTGCTTTCATGGGCTTTGATTGTGGATCCAAGTAAAAAGAAATTACTGACAACTTCAGTATTTTCTCCGTTTCCTATGATGTTGCTTATTGTCCCAGTTGTGAGGATTTTTTTTATGTTGAGGCACAATCTATACCGAAGGCTGTAGTTTTTTTTATCTTCATCGGTAAGTGTTTCAAGTCCTCTTCACTTTCAGCAATCAGGGTTATGTAAAGATTGTTGTTGCTTTTGTTAGGTGCTGCCAAGTGGGCTCTGACTCATAGCAATCCCACGCACCACAGAACGAAACACTGCCCAGTCCTGCACCATGCTCACAATCACTGTCATGCTCAAGCCCACTGTTGCAGCCACTGTACCAATTCATCTCGTTGAGGGTCTTTCTCTTTTCTGATGACCCTGTACTTTACCAAGCATGATGTCTTTCTCCAGGGCCTAATCCCTCCTGGGAACATGTACAAAGTATGTAAGATGCAGTCTCGCCATCCTTGCTTCCAAAGAGCATTCTGGTTATCCTTTTTCTACGACAGATTTGTTCGTTCTTTTGGCAGTCCATGGTATATTCAATACTCTTTGCCAACACCAAAACTCAAAGGTGTCAGTTCTTCTTCAGTCTTCCTTATTCATTGTCCAGCTTTCACATGCATATGATGCGACTGAAAATACCATGGCTTGGGTCAGGTGCACCTTAGTCCTCAGGGTGACATCTTTGCTTTTCAACACTTTAAAGAGGTCCTTTGCAGCCGATTTGCCCAATGCAATGCATCTTTTGATGTCTTGACTGCTGCTTCCATGGGTGTTGATGTTGATTTTAAAAATTATGGCCTAGAAAACCCCATGGGGTAGTTCTACTCTGTCACATGGGGTAGCTATGAGCCAGAAAAACGGCAACAACAAAGGCAGAGAGGTGGGAAAGTCCGATTACATTCATGTAAACTATTTAAATTAACTGGAACAAAAGGAGGTGGAAATTAAACCTGAAAGAGTAGATTAGGAGGTGCCGTCATGGAAGAACTTAAATGTGAGGGTGAGGATAAGCAATGGGGAGTCATTCCAAGCTTTAGTGCAAGGAAACCCAAAAGCCAAACAAGTTGCCATTCCAACTCATGGTGACTCCATACGTTACGAAGGAAAGCTGAGCTCCACAGGGTTTTCTTGGCCGGAATCTTTATGGAAGCAAATCACCAGGACTTTCTTTCAAGGCACTGCTGAGTGGGTTTGAACCACCAACCTTCCAGTTACTAAAAAAAAAAATTTTTTTTTTTTTTTTTTTCCAGTTAGTAGCCCAGCACAAATCGTCTGCACCACCTGGGGACCTAGTACAAGGGAAGAATGTGTTCAAAGCCATGTTTAAGAAAGGTTAACCTGGAGGCATATTTGAAAAGATCAGAGAGGAGAAAGATGACAGTTGAGAACACTTAATAGTTAATTATAGTAACCTAAGGGGAATGTCACCCATGTCGTCCTAAACTAAAGAGAAAATAATACATAAAATAAAGGAAGATGCAGGTCACATAATCATAGAGACAATAAAGCTGTACACATCTTACCTGAAATGACAGTATCTCTGTGTGTGCGGTTTTTATTTTCTTTCGGTCTATTTTTTTGTTGTTTTGAGAGAACTGGAATTTTATAAGATATTCGAATATCAACTTTGACAACTCTTTACGAGTGGTTAGCTTCTTACTTATTGAATAAGTGGCTCTATTTTTGGAACTAAACATATAAGGCAAATAATAATCGGATATCTTCACAAACTAAAAGTCTATGTTGCAAAAGGATCAAGTTTTCACAAGGATTTCAACCACCCAGGGGGAAAAAAAAACAGTTGCCTTTGAGTTGATTACAACTCATGGCAACCCCATGTGTGTCATGGTAGAACTGTGCTCCAGGCCCTTGTAAAATTATTTTTTTTTTTTGCCAAAAAATAAAATAAATTGGTTATAGGAATTTATCAAATGTAAAATTTTTTCTTGACTTTAAATGTTGCATTAATAGCAGTTTATATCATCATGCCTATAAATTATATGACATAAATAATAGATGATTCAGCAAGTCATTTAGACTCGAACAATTAAGAGAGAAATGATGTTACCGTAATGATGAAAGTTTAATAATGCGTCTCTACATGCACTTAATAAATTGCTTTAGTTTGCTCTACATTTTTAGATATTGTCTGTTATTTTTTTCCATGACTAGTGCTAGAGGGTTTTATAATGCCTGTTGAAGATAAAAGAAACATTAAAGAGCCGTTAGAAGTTATTCGTGTTTTCCCAGATCTGATGCTAGGAAATATATGACCCTTAGGCTTCATTTTTCTAATTTTTGACATAGAAATTGAAGAATTGAGATCCTTACTGGTATGTGAATTCATATATATCATCGTAGGCATTTCTTAAACCCATTATGTAGTATACGCATATGCAGAAAAAGTTTTCTGCCAAATTTTGCAGGATATATTTGCCACAAGCACTATAGGCCTGCTTTCAGATCCCCTTGCATTCCTTTCACCATGTTCCCTGCTGCTTCATTCAATGATTGATTGACATGTGGAGGAGGAAAATCCAGCTTTTTTTTTTTTTTGCCCTAAAAAAAACCAGTGCTGTCTTTGCCCTAAAAAAAAAAAACCCACTGCCGTGGAGTCAATTCTGACTCATAGCGACCCTAGAGGACAGAGTAGAACTGCCCCATAGAGTTTCCAAGGAGCTCCTGGCCCTTAAAAACAATTCTGAGCCCTAGCATACTTCAGAATTCCTGGTAGAATCTGCCTGAAGCAACCCTCCATGGGATTTTGCCTGACATGACACCCTTAGCTTCATCCCTTTAGCTGTCTTATGTCCCCTACTTCCTGCCCACTTTCTCCTGGAGGTATTCTCTTTTCTTTTTTTTTTTTTTTAAATTGTACATTATGTGAAAGTTTACAGCTCAAGTTAATTTCTCCTTCAAAATTTATACACTTACTGTTTTATATTAGTTGCAATCCCCACAACTTGACAACACACTCCCCCTTTCCACCCCAGGTTCCCTGTGTCCGGTCAACCAGTTCCTGTCCCTTCCTGCCTTCTCTTCCTGCCTCTGGACAGGAGACACTCATTTGGTCTCACATATCTGATTGAACTAAGAAGCACACTCTTCACGTGTATTATTTTTTGTTTTCTGGTCCCACCTAAAGCTTTGGGAATGGTTTCAGTTCTGGGTTAACAGCGTGACCAGAGGCCATAGTTTCAGGGGTTTCTCCAGTCTCTGGGAGCACTTTCTTATAATGTGAACCTTTTTCTCAGACTTGCATTCTGAGGAGCCCAATCTAAGATGCTATACCTCAAAGACAAAAGTAAACTGGCATGAAGTTCACTTGAAAACATTTTGCCACTTTCTCTTTCAAGAGACCAGGGCACAGATGTGAGTAAAACAAGACCACTGGAGAAATACGTGAAAACCCCTAGATTCAGTAAGAACTTTTAAATATTTTCAGATCGAACTTAAGAAAAACTCAATATTATGTGATTCATCCTTTTCCTAACAGTAATAACTGCCATTTATTGAATTCTTATCTATGACTGTCGTTACTTTAGAATCTTTACATATCTTGTGCCATGTAGTCTTCACAGCAATTCTATGATGAGGCATTGTCTTTGTTTTTCAGATGAATAGTTCTACTCTGAAACACATGGGGTCTCCATGTGTCAAAATCAACTCAATAGCAACTGGAAAGAGAAAGATAGTGGCTCTGAGATTACACAGCTAGCAAATAGCTGAACCAGGATTCAAATCCAGGTGTAATCTGGTACTTAAATTCAACATTTTTCTACTTTACCTGACTGTATTGTTCTTCTGTAAGAGTGCCCTGCAATATAGTGGGTGACTGTTTCCATTGATTTACTGTTGGTTTTCCTCTGACATTTACAAGGTATTATGAGGAAGCATTTATCCAATGACTTTCACTGGAGAACTTACTCTTTGCAAATGTAAGCCATACTATCACAGTTACTTCAAAGAGTTAAAAAAAATATGAATTCTCAAACCTTATATTTTAAGAGTCCCCAGATTTGTTTGGTTCTGGTTATGTCACGGGGGTGCCCACTAAGGGGGTTATTGACAACTTGCTTGACCAGGTAGTGCAGAAAAGACAGCAATAAACCATTATGCAAGCTGTGAGTCTAGACAAGGCTATTATGTTCAATACCCTGTGGCTCACACATAACTTCTTAGATTGTATAGATAATAACTCTGGCCAACCATTTTCTGGGGTGGTCATTTCTGGCTTCTGAAGACTGACCAACTTGTTAGATTCCTATTACAGCATGTTATCCTGGAGCACGTTCAGTTGCAATCTTTTATCTGTAACAACCGTAAGGGAAAACAAGAATGCCCATACAAGAGTGGAACGAGAAGCTGGAGCCATTTTGCTCTTTGTGGTCAGACACAACAACATATAATTCATATCGATCTTTGACGCTGAAAGCAGCATAACTCAAGTGGAGGCATTGTGTGTGTCTGGCCTTACAAAATAAAAATACCATCCTTGCTTCCTGTGATATCTTCCTTTAACCCTATGGAAGCAAATGCTTTTCATCCATGGAATAGTTCTGCGCTTGGTGCACTACTCTGAGTACTGCATTTTTTCACAAATAACACACCCATGTAAATAACACACATATAACACGCATAGCACAGCCTAGAAAAATAACATGTCGGGGGTCGTGAGGTTGTCAAAAAGTGTATAACACATGCTTTATTTGCATAAAAAAACAGTGTTTGCCATGGGTTTTACCTTAGCGGTTACTTGACAGCAAGACTCAATTTAAGAGTGGATGCTAATGAAGTTGAGTGAAGGAATGATTTACTGAAGAAGGAAGGCTGAATTATATTTATATACCCTGTAGATTGTTCAGGGTGGGGAGCATCAAAAGTAATTCATTTCCAACTGTCTCTGGAAAGATGGAAAGTAATAACCCACTGCTGTCAAGTCGATTCCGACTCATAGGGACCCCATAGTGTTTCCAAGGCTGCAAATCTCTATGGAAGCAGACGGCTACATCTTTTCCCGCAAAGCTGCTGGTGGTTTCCAACTGCCAACCTTCAGTTAGCAGTCGATCACTTTAACCACTGTGCCACCAGGGCTCCTTGGAAAGTAATTAGATGCAAAAAATAAAAATGTAATTGTTCCAATTCCTGGATATTAACTAGGATTCTTTCAGTTGCAAGTGGCAGAAACCCAAGAACATTGGCTTCTGCACAGGAGCAAATTATTACTCTCCCCATCCCTCCTGCTACTTCCTTCTGTGTTGGCACCATCCTCAGAAGGACACTCCACCACAACTGGCAAAATGGCTGCCCGAAGCTCCCAGCTGACATTATATCTCTCAGTTACACCAGCTCTCCCCCACCTCACGATACCAACCAATGCCCCAAGTCTGTCTCACTGGCTTGTCTTTATTATTGTGTGAGAGGTATAGGGATGGCTGACCGACAATCCTAGACCCAATGGTGAAATCAACATTGCCTGAACTATATAAATAAGGGTAGTTCACACAAGAAAATTAGAGTGCTGTTTCCAAAAGAAGAAGTATGGGGCATTAATTAGTAGGAAAAACAAAGCAAAACAGCTGTCCATTACCCTGTGACTCACTATTCTACTAGTTTTCTTTAATATGAACCACAGGAAATTTATCTCTATTTAATAAAGATGACTTCTCTGAATCCTCTACTTTGAAATCATATACTAGTTATTGCCTTTGTATTATTTGACCCTTGTTGTTGTTTTTAGTACCATAGAGTTGACCCCCCCCGACTCATGGCAAAGCCCTGCACGATAAAATGAAATGCTGCTCGACAGAACTAAATGCTGCTTGGTCTTGTGTCATCCCCATAATGGGATGAAGGTTGGGCCATTGTGATCCATAGGGTTTTCATTGACTTATTTTCAGAAGCAGATTGCAAGGCCTTTCTTCTTAGCCATCTTAATCTGGAAGATCTGCTAAAACCTGTTCAGAACCATAGCCACACGCAAGCCTCCACTGACAGACAGGTGGTGGCTGCACATAAGGTGCATTGGCTAGGAATTGAACCCAGATCTCCTGCATGAAAGGCAAAAATTTTACCATTGAACCACCAATGCCTCCTTAATAAATGTGTATCATTATGTATATCTTTATGTTTGTATCTCATCTCTTCAATAAGTTTCAAAAAATATCTCACGTAGCTGTACTATATAAACAATTAAAAAAATATATTACCATCTAATAAAGATTGATTGGAAATAGTCATGTCAACAACAACCAGTTTTTCAAGAAAATTGCTTGAAATTTAGAGATACTTACAAGAAAGTGTAAGAAGCCCTATTGCACAAACAGTTTGAGATCAGCTACTAACCATAGGGTCGCTATGAGTCAGAATCAACTTGATGGCACTGGGTTTGGTTTGGTTTGGGTTTATTAACCTAAAGATTGGCAGTTTGAACCCACCCATTGGCTCCATGAAAGAAAGGCATGGCAATCTGCTTCCATAAAGATTATAGCCAAGAAAACCCTATGAAGCATCTGTCTGCTGTAACAGATAGGGTCACTATGAGTCTGAGGTCAACTCAACAGCACCTAGTAACACAACAACATAAGAAAATGTGATTTCTTTGCATCCACCTTGTGAGGTAAGTAAATCAGCGTTACTGTCTTGATGTTACAGAAATGAAAACAGACTGAAAGAGGTTACATGGATTCCATAAAATTATCGCAACGTTCAAGGTAAGACAGTTGGTCAAGAGACAGATCCTGAATACAAACCCAGTTCTTCTAACTCCAAGCCCAATACGTTGCTATTCATACAGCATTTTTAAAAAATTATTTATTGGGTGTTTAGTATGAAAGATACAAGGATGGAGATAAAGCCACTGCCCTCAAATATTCTAAAATGTTTTGGGAGTAACAGATATGTAAATAAATACTATAAGTCTGCTTCTAATATACCACCCAGTTTTTCTGATAGAAAGTTTTTACTGCAGTATCATTTAGAGGATACATTGGGAATTGTTACGTATTTGAAGTCCCTGGATGGTGCAAATGGTTAGTGTTCTCAACTGATAACTGAAAAATTGGAGTTTGAGTTTAACCAGAGGTACTTTGGAAGAAAACCCTGGCAATTTACTTCTGAAAAATCAACCATTGAAAACCCTATGGAGCAAAGTTCTACTCTGACACACATGAGGGTGCCATGAGTTGGAATTGACTCCACGGCAACTGGTTTGGATATAGTGTTACCTATTTTGTCTTTGTGTGGCACATGCTTCTGAATTCATGCTCAGATTTTACTGAGGAGTAAATGCTGGGTGGTGTCAATGGTTAACACTCTCAGCTGATAACCAAAAGTTTGTCAGTTTGAGTCCATCTGGAGGTACCTTAAAAGAAAGGCCTGGTGATCTACTTCCAAAAGACAGTCATTGAAAACCGTATAGAGCACAGTTCTACTCTGACACACACACAGTCTCCGTAAGTTGGAATCAACTCCATGGCAACTGAGTAAACACGGAACTAGTGGAGAGAACAAAATATTTGGGCAATTCCCATGCCAGGACTTACGAGTACTACTTAATATACTGGGATGCAATTCATTTAATCCAAGGTGTGGGAAAGATAGTGCTAGGAAAATAAAGCGTTTTGGTGAATTAATTTTTAAAATATCTTAATTCAGAACTTTCTGTTTTCACAAGAATCTTTAGTATGTATATTATATATACACATATATACATACATATTTACACATGAATTTGTATATACATATATATGTATATATGCAAGGTCCCTGGGTGGTTCAAATGGTTTGCACTCTGCAACTAATCAAAAGGTTACAGGTTCAAACCCACAAAGTGATGCAATGAAAGAAAGGCTTGGCTCTCAGCTTTCATAAAGATTACAGCCAAGACAACTCTATGGAGCTGCTTAGTTCTATTCTGTAACACACGGAGGTCTCCATACATTAGAATTGACTCAGTGGCAATGAGTTTGGTTTGGTTTGGTTTTGGTAAAGATACAGGGACTTATATATGCATATGGAACCCTTGTGGTGCAATGGTTAAAGCGCTCAGCTGCTGAGGTCATCAGCTCAAACACCAACCGCACCGCAGAAGAAAAGACTTGACAATCTGCTCTCATAAAGATTACAGCCAAAGAACCCCTATAGAGCAATTGTACTCTGTCCTAGAGGGTCAACAAAGAGCCAGAAGCAACTCAATGGCATGCAAAAACAGCATATAGAGAGTGCAAATATTGTGTACTCCCAGCCAAGATTTTTCAACCTTTCAATAACACAGCTAGTGTCAGTCTGAAAGAGTAATTATTGTTTTTGCACAAGTATGGTATATATAAGTAGGTGGGTGCTTAATAGTTGGGATGCCCGCTTGCTATACTTGAAACATATAGCTCAACAGAGGAGAAAGTGTTCGAGAATACCTTAGGTTTACAACGCAATTTTAAAATGGGCAAAGGACGTGAACAAACACTTCACCAAAGAGGACATTCAAGCAGCCAGCAAACACATGAAAATATGTTCACAATCATTAGCCATCAGAGGCAGGCAAATCAAAACTACAATGAGATACCGTCTCACCCCTACAAAAATGGCACTGATCAAAAAGAGAACAACAAATGCAGGTGAGGTTGGGGGAGATTGGAATTCTGCTCTACCACTGGTGGGATTGTAAATCGTTTCTTTCAACCACTATGAAAAATGGTATGGTGCTTCCTCAAAAAGCTAAAAACAGAAATACCCTATGATCTAGCAGGAGCCCTGGTGACAGAGTGGTTAAGAGATTGACTGCTAATCAAAAGGTCAGCAGTTCAAATCCACCAGATACTCCTTGCAAACCCTATGGGGCAGTTCTGTTCTTTCTTGTAGGGTTGCTATGAGTCAGCATCAACTCGATGGCAATGGGTTTGGGTTTTTGTTTTGTTTTGTTTTTGTATGATCCAGCAATCCCACTCTTAGGTATATATTCTAGAAAACTAAAACTACTGACAAGGACAGATACATGCACACCTATACTCATTGCAGCATTATTCACAATAGCAAAAAGATGGAAACAACCTAACTGCCCATCAACAGAGGAATTGATAAACTGTGGCACATACACGTAATGGGATACTATACAACCATAAAGAATAATGATGAGTTCTCAAAATATACTGTAAGGTGGATTAACCTGCAGGATATTAGACTGAGTGAAATAAGTCCATCACAAAAGGACAAATACTGTATGATCTCACTATTACAAAAAGACAAGAGTAGGTATACATACAGAAAACAACATTCTTTGATGGTTACCAGGGATGGGCGGGAGAAGAAGAGGGAATAACTGTACCTAGATAGTATGCATTTGTTATTCTGGTGACGGAATTGACTCGACGGCAGTGGGTTTTGTTTTGGTGGTTAAGGCAATACCAAATAAAGGTGAAGCCAGCACAACTTGACCAAGGTAAAAGATGACACTAAGAAGTACACAAGAATAAGGGACGATTTTGGTAAAAGCCACAACATATACTATTTAGCAACAACAGTAAAAACAACCAAAAAATTTGTGTGTGGTTACATAGGTAGCTGACCTGACCTGACCCATTGCCATCGTGTCAATTCCCCCTCATAGCAACCCTATAGGATGGAATAGAACTATCTCATAAGGTTTCCAAGGAGCAGCTGGTGAATTCAAATAGCTGGCCTTTTGGTTAGCAGCTATAGTTTCTAACTACTTCGCCACCAGGGCTCCAGTATAGACAAGCACATGTGAATATACAGTGTGCATGTACAGGTGTTTCTGCAGGAAATGTATATAGAGGTTTGTGTGTGCTACATATATATTTATATGTATAAAAAATAGAGGTTTGCATGCACTGCATATATATTCGCATATATATATTTTTTAAAAACACATATAGGTACAGTTATGGATACTTCCTAGACATAACCAAACACCTCATGGGATTGGGTTACTGGGTTTGAGGGCTTAGGACCATAGTCTCAGGGGGTAACTTGGTCAACTGGCATAACAGAGCTCATAAAGATAATGTTCTACATCCTAATTTGGTGAATAGCATCTGGGATTTTAAAAGCTTGTGAGCAGTCACCAAAGACATAACTATTGGTCTATATGCATCTGGAGCAAAAGGGAAAGAAGGAAAGCAAAGACTCAAAGAAGAAACTAGTCTAAAGGGCTAATAGCTGACGTGAACCACAGCCTCACCTACCTTGAGACCAGAAGAACTAGATGGTACCTGGCTACAACTACCTACCATTCTCACCAGGGACACAACAGATGGTCCTGGTTAGAACGGAAAAAAAACGTAGAACAAAACTCAAATTCCTGAAAAAGGCCAGACTTACTGAACAGATAGAGACTAGAGGAACCCCCAAGACTACTACCCTTTAAACTTGGAATTCAAACCACTCTCAGAGGTCACCTATTAGCCAAAAGACAGAAGGGCTCATAAAATAAATAATATCACCTGTGACTACTGTGCTTCTCTAAACAGTCATCTAAATGAGGCCTAACAGTCAACATTTACCCTAGACCAAAGATGAGAAGATAAGAGGGGACAAGGAGGCTAGATTAATAGAAACAGAACAACCAGAATGGAAATAATGAGAATGCTGACACATTATGAAAAGTGTAACCAGCATCACTGAATAAAAACCTTATCTCCTCCCATCAGTGAAAATCAAATAAAGTTTATAAGCAGGGTTTGTAAGATTGAGCTAAAAGTTGAAGACAACATTCCTAGGAGAGATGAGGGAGTCGGAGCAAAGGAGGCTGAGAGAATATCAGCTGATCAACCACTGACCTCTGCTCGTCTCCTTCCCTTCCCTACTTTATTACTCCCCGCACCCTGCCACTCTATTTTTTTTTTTTTTCAAGATGATCACGGGATTCTCACTAAACTCAATGAATTCACCTTTGTAACTTTCTTCTCATTTTATCCATTATATACTCATGGAAAAATTCACAACCCTAGCAAAACATTTTAAAATGATATATGTGTGATATGTGATCAGGGTACCATTGTATGTGTGTTTGTGTGTACATGTGGTGTGTTATTCAGGCCTTTTCCCTCTCTTCTTTATCTCATCTTTTTGAAAGTATCTTATTTCAATATAAATTTTTAAAATTTTTTTTACACTTCTGTCTTATACTTAGCACTAGCTCTATGAGAAGAGAATAATAATAAAAACAAAAAAGTGAAAACTTATTCACCAAAAAAACAAAAAATGAGCAAACCATAGTTTTTCTGCTAAAGGATATGCTACAATCAACAAAAATTTTGCAAAGGTCCAAGACAACTGCTTTTTCATTATCAATTTTAAGTTTCAGACAAGAAGATTATAAATGACAGGGATACCATTACTGTCTAGGAGAATTCATGTTTCTCGTGTAGGGGTGAAATAAGAACTACATCCTAAGCTTTCTTGGAAAGAAGCCACTTATCTTCCCCAGGGGTCTGGTGGGGTTTCCTGAGCTTTTTACTGGCACTAGTCAACTGTTGTTTATGGGACAATGCCAAGACTCCATGGGGTGGAGGAACTCTTATTTGGCTGGCGGGCCTATCTGGCTCTCTCCTTGGTGCTGGCTGCTTCCAAGGAGCTTGCTTCTCCCGGCTTTGTTTTAGCAAGCCAGGCTGAAAAGGAGCTATCCTGCAAAATCTTTGATGGATTAGCATCCTCAAATGACTTCTTGGCTTTGTTATCTCAACTTGACCCATCTCTCCTATGAAGTTTTCTAAATTGCCACAGTCTTGCAGGACTTAGAATTTACATGGCTTTGGAATTTAGGTTGTGGTTTGATTTCTACTGAGTAGGCACCAGCAACTTTCCTTATACAGCACCCAGTAGGTAGTAAGTACTCAAAACGTATTGCTTGATGATGATAGTGATTCCTTATCATCTTTCCTGGAAGAGTTCTTAAATCATTAAAGTCTGTCATGTCTGGTAAATGTTTAAGGCCATACAGTTAGCTATGTACACCACAGTCCTCTATTCCAGCAGCCACTTCATTTTCCCCAGTCTGTCCAGAAATATAATGTTATATTTGATGTTGTATGATTTGAAAGATTAGGATGCCTGCTAATCTGTTGGATGAACAGAATCTTGGTGAAGAAAACAATTATGTTAGCACATGGGAGAACTGACATGATTCAGTAGAGATTAAACTTGTTCTCCAGGTGAAGGTTTTAGAACATGTGCATTGGAGCTTTAAACACTTGTATGACTGTCACATGAAGATCTGCTCAGAAAACTTCAGATTTATTTTTCAGGTCAAAATGACTCTAAGACTTCTTGTGAGTGTCCCTCTAGTTTCTTGAAATATTCATTTGATTCAGTAAAGATTTATTTAATGCCATTTGATCTGCCCAATGCTATGTTCATGTTGTTTGTTAAAACAATTGCAATCTAATTAGTGCTTCAATATCCTTACTAGAGAATTACATTTATTATTTGCCATGTGTGAGCCACTATTCTAAGCCCTTTAAAGTATCATCCCTTTTGCTACTTAAAACAATCTTGTAAATCTAGCATTGCCTTTATCTCCATTTATGAAAGAGTAATCTGAATCCCAAAGAGTCCTAGCAATGCCGTAGTTAAGTGCTTGGCTGCTAACTGAAAGATCAGCAGTTCAAAACCACCAGCTACTCTGTGGAAGAAAGATGTGGCAGTCTGCTTCCACAAAGATTTACAGCTTTGAAAACCCATGGGGCAGTTCTACTCTGTCCTATAGGGTTGATATGAGTTGGAATTGCCATAATGGAAATGGGTTTGGTTTTTGTTTTGTTTGGTTTTTGTTATTTGTTTTGTTTTAATCTGAGTCCCATAGAGTTTTAGTAACTTGCCCATGGTCACACACACAGTAAATGATGCAGCCAGGGCTTGCTACACAATATGCTGGGCCAAGTTCAAAATGAAAAGGTAGGTACCCTTGTTCAAAGCCCAGGGGAAAGTACCATTAAAGGTAATAAAAATAAAGGTTTTCTTTTCTTCCATGGTGATTTTGTTATTCAATATCCTTCTGAGTAAAGAAGAATTTAAATTATTAGAATGAATTTTATCATCCATCTTTATATTGTGCACTAGTAATTTTAAATGCAAATATAAGTACTTTGCCCATGTGGAATCACTGAAATTATGCAACTCGTTATTTCCTAGCTCTTATATGCATATGCGTTTTGTTCTTACCAAATATATTAGTTTCCAAGGGTTGCCATAATAAATTATCACAAACTCGTTGCTTAAAACAACAGAAATTTTTTCTCTCACAGCTTTGGAGGTCAAAAGTCCAAAATCAAGGTGTCGGCACCTCCATACTTCCCCTGAGGACTCTAAAGAAGAATCCTTCCTTGCTTCTTCCCAGTATCTGGTGGTTCCTGACAATCCTTGACATTCCTTGGCTTGTAGCTGCATCAATTCAATCTCTGACTTTGTCTTCACAAGTCCTTCTTCTCTGTGTCTCTATGTATTTCCGTGCCTCCGTGTCCAAATCTTCCTCTCTTTTCTCTTATAAAGACACTAGTCTGCAAAGACCCTATTTCCAAATGAGGTCACATTCACAAGAACCAGGAGTTAGTACTTGAATATATCTTTTGAGTAGCACAGTTCAACCCACCACCCCATGTCAGTAGGAAAACTACACAAAACTAAATGAAATGTTTTTATTTCACTTCTTGATTCAAGCACATTCTATCAACACTCTCTACCTTCAGGATACTAATGATAAGGGAAGACTGAAAAGAAAAGAAACCATTGGTTGTCCTATTTTTCCCTTTGTTTTTATGCCATCCTTTTCAGCATAAGTAGCTGACTAGTATAGAGAAGTAACAGGAGTAAGGAAGGATATGACAGGTTTTCTTGATCATTCATGTTTCTTAAAATGTCATTGTTTTCTCTTTGCATTCCAAGTAAATTCTAGTTCAAACAGAAAGCATGGCCTTTGGGGGCCCCCAGTACTTCTACTTACTCACTCTTAGACATAACACACCTCGTAATCACTCACTGTACTCAGGCAGTGGATCCACTGGAACTCTATGCTCACGGGCATTGCAAATTCTATGTGCAAATGGGGCAACAAGAATGATGGGCATGCATATTGCATGTATCTTTTCAGCTCATGAACATGCTCCATTGCCCCATCACAAGTTCAAAGACAAAATTCGTAAGAATTTCAAGACAGCAATAGCAGAATATTAAATCAGGGGCCTGTGCTCACTCAAGCATGAACCCAGTCCTAGGTGCAGCCAAGACTTAAACTCACTCCCTCCGTCTGGTGCTGTTAACTATGATGGGAAACTGAGAACACGTTGGTTGTGATTCAATTATTTTATCTACTTGAAAATAAAAAAGTCATGGGAGGAACTCATTGTGGATGCTTCCAAGAAATGTTTATTTCCTTCTTGTACTCGTTTTTCCAATTGAGTGGTCAACTCTGTGATGTCCCGGACTTCTCCAGCTTCTCTTTTTGAGTTTCCAGCTGATTTCTCAGCAAATGGACCCATCAAAACAGGCAGAGGACTGAGGCCAGGTGCTTTTGTGATTAATCTGTGGATCTAAGCTAGGAGAACAATGCTGGGTTCATTATTCTTTAATGATAACTATCTGAAATCTAAAGTGGTTAAGCTCTACACCTGCTAACCAAAGGCTGGCAGTTCAAATCCACCAGGAGCTCCTTGGAAACTCTATGGAGGCAGTTGTATTTTGACCTATAGGGTCACTATGAGTCAGAATCCACTCCTTGACAACGGGCTTTTTTTTTTTTTTTTTTTAATCTGAACTCTAGCAAAAGAATTAAACGCTTTACCCAGTAATAGTTGTTAAAATGGGCATTTAAGTTAAATTCTTGTCTTTGAATGACATTAATTTAATAAACATTTGAGGAGCATGTTGAGGGGAATTTGGGAAATATTCCTAGCTAGTTTTTTTTTTAGTGAGAGTGTCGCTATGAGTCGGAATTGACTCGACGGGTAACGGGTTTGGGTTTGGAAACCCTGGTGGCCTAGTAGTTAAGTGCTAAGGCTGCTAACCAAAAGGTCAGCAGTTCGAATCCACCAGGCACTCCTTGGAAACGCTATGGGGCAGTTCTACTCTGTCCTATAGGGTCGCGATGAGTTGGAATCGACTTGAATGGCAGTGGGTTTGTTTTTTAGTGAGCGTGTACAAATATATTTTATATGGAGATATTCAATTACAAGAGAAATACAGAAAAGAAATTGTGACTTCTCATACTAACTAAAGCTGCCACACTCATTTATTTCATAAAGCTAATGTTTTGAGTCTTTTTAGTGGTTTTCATGTATATTAATGGCTCAACTCTAACACAGAGAATATCCGCATGGATGCTTCTTCTAACCACTGGGAAAGAAATATGTTATCTTTAAGGGCAAATCTGCCTTATTGTTGCAGACATTGTGCCTGGTGTTGAACCTCTGTGAACAGGCAGCATGTGGCACAGCTTGACCTTTCAGATCAGGCAGATTAAGAACATTATATTTTCCACCCAGTCAATGCAAGGCCCATGGTTAATGATTACTTAGAGACTAAATCCCACAGCTGATTTTCTCTCATTTGGAAATGATCAGAGTCCATGTCCAGCAAAATCTGGCAGTGGCATTTTTAGCAAGCTTTTTCAAAAGCAGATGCTTGACAGAGAGAGAGAGAGACAAAAAGAGCACCTTATATATCAGGTAAATTTTATTTTGCTTGTAGTTGAAACATACAGATGCATTCTTTCAAAATGGTGCATTGGTATTAGAGACTTTTAGCAGGAAAAATGCATTACATGTCAATAATAGTACTGCCTGCTTGCTTATTCTAGTTTCACATTGGTAAGTTCATTTTACATACTCTTGTCAGAAGTGCAATGAAGTAACTTGGGGCACCTTGGGGCAATGACTTTTTCCTTAACACTCATCAGCATAAGTTTTACGTCACTGAGAAGGTAAACCTAAAATGCCCATTTTTATTAAAAGTGAGCAGATGAGACGGAGATGTAGAATTAAGGAGAAGAACCATATAAGTAAGAGAATATGCATTTCTCTCCAGTGGCAAGTGTCTGGTGGATGTCTTCCTTCTCTTTGTTGTTGTTTCTGTTTTCTTTCTCTCTCCTCATTTCTTCTTTACATTCAAACTATAGATGCTGGAATGGAGTAGACAGCACTAGATGTCTACTAGATGAAGGACCTAAGCTGAACTGGAGTAGACATTGATTTCTAGCCTTCAAGGTTTTCCTGATGGATTTCATCAGGACTTTGTGACCTATCTTTCCCTACATGCGGGTCCTTTCCAAAAACACAGTGCATGCAAATAAATCACTGATCAAAATTACGTGGGAGCCAAAGTTAAAATTTAGTCCTGCTCGTTTCTTTTTGTTGTTGTTGTTTTTTCTGAACCCTTGTTTTGCTGCCTTTGAATCACCGAAGCCCCTGAGAATGGCCTACTTATAGCTTTCCAAATCCATCAACTCCACCTAAGACGAAATGCTCCCTCCTCCAAAGCCAAATCTCTGACGGTTACCTACAAACTAAATTCTTATTATTCTCTGAGCTCTGCTAATCTCAGCAATGTATTGATTTGTTATATGATTATATTCATAGACACCAAATTATGAATGACTGATATGCAACTTTTTCTGAAGTACTTAAAGGAAGTGTCTATTAGCATAAATTATTCTCAAATGAGAAAATTACTAGATTAGAAAATAAAGGTATCGTATATTTACAAGACAGTCGATAATTTTTCTCTTTTCTCCCTCTCCTGCCATCTATATTAGTTAAGCAGTTGTATTAAAGAGATAAAAAATTCAGAGATAAATCGTGCAGGGCTGGTACAGTAGTGCTGCCATCCTTGACATGTGGCCTCCAACAAATCCAAGGTAACTTCTCCATTTGTTGCTATCTCCCAGTAAGACGGAAGAGAAGGGAAAGACACAGGCCATTTTTACTTCCTTTACATTGACCAGAACATAGGCATATATCCACACAAATTGCCAAGAAGGCTGAGAAATATGGCCTCTACCTGAGCAAACATGTACCTTGAAAAAAACTGCCATGCTTTAAATAGTTGTGACCATTACATTATCAAAGAAATGGAGAGTGGTTAGTGTTGAACAAATACAGACACTGCCACTCAATTTTTGTAAAACAAATTGGAGATTTGGTCATGGTGATAGAATGATTAGGTAGATTTAACAATATTACCCAGATAGTCTTGATTCTTATATTTATTGCAAACTGATACGGTCATTTCTTGAGGTAAGCCCATGAAAGGCTTCATTTGGGTGCTACACCATATACCACAAAAAGCAAAGACAAAGAATGTGTTCTCATCAAATTTGAGAATGACACAAATGTGCAGGAGAAAGCCAGTCCACACGGTGACAGAACTCAAATTCCATAAAATCTGTCCAACTGAAATAATGACCTGAAAAATTAAAAAGGTGGGAATTAATAAATATGATCAAAACAATTGTGTGAATATAGAGTGACTTAGCCATTTGCATATAAAAAATAAAAGTGTTCCCTCAAGCATAAATTCCAGAAGCATTAGCATTGAGATGTAGCTTCCCCAAGAACTAAATCCAATTAAACGAGGACAATAATATTTCTACCTAACACTGAATCAGAATGAATGCATCTGGATTGGTGTCATTGAGATGCATTTCACTTTTGAAGAGGGGCTTCAACAACCTGGAGTGCATAAATACAAGAACAGTTATTTCATATATGGAATGACTGACAGAACTATGACTATTGTCCTTGAAGGAGACAAGGCTTATGAGGGACGCCGAATGATAGCAATCTATCATTGCTGCCAATGATAGCAATATTTGAAGATCTGTTAGCAGAGTGTGCAGTTCTCTAGGACCAAACTGGAACAAGTGAGTTACAAAGAGATAGATTTTTAACACAGTATAAAAAATTTTTTTCTAATAATTAAACTATTTTCAAAATGGTACGCCTCTGGAGGCAGAAAGGTTTCTAACCTGTATCCTTTCATAACTTCTAAGGTTTCTTCCAACTCAGTGATCTGTAATACCATTCTATATCTTTTAGAAAAGTGATTCCCTCATCTCTGTTCCCTTCACATATGTACGAATACACAGGCATGCACACATACAAATAGGCACACAACTAGCCCATCAGAAATAAATAGTGCTAGTATTGGTTATGGGGTAGGGGACACAGCCCAACTACTCCCACCACCAATCTTTCACCTTTGCCTTGGCTTCCTCTTCTATAAGGGTTAGTTTCAAGATGATGATGGCTGTTGGAATATGAATCAGCACAACATAGAATACTCAAAATCCCTAAGTATAGAGGGCTTTTCTACTTATGGGGATTTGGGCGTGTTAACCATTTAGCAATGCTTAAATAGCTGACATACTTATGTGACATCAAGGGGTAGATGGTATGCAGCTTTCAAAAATACAGTAACTACCGCAAGCTATAGGGAAGCCAGAGTGCATTTTTCCATTTCATTTGCAATATTGTGGATACGATTACATCGTGCTTATTTCATCCTTGGGGTGTAGTGGCACAAGCACGCCCTTAAAGTCAGATAACTTGGATTTAAGTCACTGTCCTTGGACATTTTTATTCCTGTGAATGTTGTCAAATCACCTAGTCTCTAAAACCTCAATTTCTTCAGTTTTAACTGAAAATAATAATCTCTGTCTTATAATATTGTTCTGAATGTCAAATTAGATTACCATGCAAAACCCTTTGTAAATTTTCTACCAGTAAGATATTATTAATATTTTTCATATAACACTGAAATGCTTTCAAAGACCACATTTTCTCTGAAATTTCTTATTTATCCTCCTGGATTATCTGTATCCTCTTTTCAATTTCAGGCTGGCTTTTCTCTGCCACCTGTCATACATCTGGGCCACATTTTCCATGTCCGTGTTCTTTCCCCGTGTTATTTCTGCCATCAGTTACTAATTTCTAAAATTAAAATGCATCTTAACATTAGCTTAAGAAAGAAAAAAAAAAGATAGGGAAAAAGTGGCTGTAAAATATCATATAAGCAGAAAGCCAAATATGACTGCTTTTTAATGGGAGCAATGAACAAACTCAAAGGATAGAAAGTGCACCAGAGCTCAAAAACTCCGGGGGTTTTGAAGGATTCAGAAGATGATAGCCATCTTAGTATCTAGAAGAGTTGACAATCTTCTAGGAGGGAAAAGATCAATCTCTGCAATGTCCCCCACATCCTTCCTCATATGTTGTCACCTCTTCATATGCCCTGGCTCCAGTGGCTTTTTTGCCAGATAATCACCCTTACCTTCTGGGGATATGTCTATCAAGTGTGTCTTCTCCAGGAGCAGAAATACAAGGTGAAACACTGAAATAAAAACGTTTGAGTAACCACTTCTCCTCACAAGCAGCAGCAGTAATCACTGTAGTGACTAGTATGTCCATGACAAGAGACAGTACAAGTTCAACAGAAAGGTATACAAGGGACTAAGTTTTGCTTCAGTAAGAAGTGGGAACCATTCCTGGAAGATGGAGAGGGAAATCTATTGCCTTAATGGTTGACCTTGTAGGGCTGCTATGGAGAAGAGGAGGTAACTGAAAAAAAAAACTGAAAGAACTCCTAAATATTCTAGAACATCTTCTCTTTCACATGAGAAATAAGATGACTGAAAAATAAGATAACTGAAAAACTGGTCCAGTGAAACAACAACTTAAAAACAGACTTTTCTGCCATAAATAATCTAAGGAAATGATTTACAATTTAGAAAGAAAAATTGAAAACTGATGTCCATTGTTGCTTATGTAAAAAAAGTCTTAACCTTCATTAGGCCAGGTAAAGTTTTGGTGATTAGAGCTCATAATGTAAAATTGTGTACCATAGTGACCAATTCTATAAGTCAGTATATTCTTCATCAATGTTGCAATCAATGTAAATGAAACATTTCAAAATGTGATGCATCAAATGAGACTGGCAAAGAAAAGTGTGCTCGAAGTATTTTCTAAGCTGAAAAATTTTCTGTTATTAGCCCCAAAAGTCACAGTTGAAATGTTAACAAAATTTACGTTCATTTAACCAGAAAGGAAATTCTTGGGTTATATTACACATCTCACTTGCATGGACAGAATTGTATGCTTGTCAGAACAGAAGTTCACAAACTTCTTAAACTTTCTCCCTTGACCTTATAACCAAAACCCATTGCCTTGGAGGCAATTCTGACTCATAGCGACCCTACAGGACAGAGGAAAACTGCTCCATACGTTTTCAAAGGTGAGCCTGGTGGATTCAAACTGCCGACTTTTGGTTAGCAGCCAAGCTCTTAACCACTGCGCCACCAGGGATAGTCAAAGTCAATTATTCCTATCTCTGTGTTCCTTTGCTATCTTATACATATGTTAATTGCAGCACGTATGATATTGGATTTAATCATAAAATTTAAGCCCATAGTTTATCTATTACAGGTAGGGTTTTACAGTGAGTATAAGAAAAATTCTATTTTATTGAATGTGACTCAAATTTAAATAATCTTTTGTATTATTCATTCCTCCATTTATTATTCAACATATTGTGCCAAGTACTGTTTTGGTGCTCGCTAAGGCTCACAGAAAGTATTTGAGGGATAAACATGAAAATATGCCATCATGCAAAATGATACATGCTATTTTAAAGAAGTAATTTTTGAATTATCTAAGAATCAACAAGTCCTCATTGAGAAGGCAACATTTGACGTGAGGCTGGAGGGAAGATAGTCTTTTGGATGCAAAGAGGTTTGAGGTGAGTTTGGAGGCCTTGTCAGCACATGAGTAATCACACCACCTCAAATTTACCACTCAACTTGGAATTTCTCAGAGCCAGAGACTGTCTTATTCATTACACCAATGTCTATCAGAGAATCTACAATATTCTAGGGACTCCATAGATGCCAGCTAAGTAAAGAAATGTCCTTTCTTATATTCTACCAAAATCATTAACTGTCATTTAAAATTGTATGTATTCAATTCAGTGAATGTGGGAAATGAATGATTACTACCATCTGAAAAATATTCAAGCCACTTGAATGTTGTTATTGTCATCCTTAGCCATGTCTCCTTCCACTTAAATAATTCAAATTATTTTATCTTCTATACGAATCCTATTTTCTAGTTCTGAAATCATATTTGTTATCACTCTGTATACTAGCTTGAACATGCAGTGTGTCCTTTCAGAAGTATATTTTGGGCTAATTCAGACCCCCCCAAAATATTGACTTATGCAATATCATTTTCCCTACACTCCTGTTATCTTTCCTTTGTAAATATGCCTTCTCCACCTATTTCTCATGGATGGATTAAATGCTTTATAAGAACTTTGGGGTTTCGATCTAGTAATTTTTTTTTTTAATGAGGAATTCTAAAAATTATGGCCATAAAGTTCATCTATGAACTTGATGACTTCTTTCTTTTTTTTGCTTTAAGATGAGAAAATGCCACATTGGAAACTGTTGCAGTTAAATTGGTGTGTTTCGCCTGGCCCCCTAAGGAAACTTTTCAGTTGTGTTTTATCGAATGCTATGATTCACGGCGCTCTCAGTACAAGGCTCTTTGGTACCTATGAGTCTTATTTTACATCAGGAGCTGCTGAATTTTACACCCACATTTGCTAGATTTCTAGATCCTTCGTTCTGAGCTTATTAACACCATTCAGCTATGTTGACGATGGGCTGCCAAGAAAAATAAGTGTTTTCTGCAAGGAGCAAAAATGCTTTCTATTCCCGTACGTCAGCACTTCAGTTCAGGGTTATTGCCAACAACTAATAGCATTTAAACAATAGTTTATCCAGGTGAGAGTTATGAAAATGCCCCTCTTTTGATATAATTCACCAGATTCATTATTTAAAAACTAGTGACACACATTAAAATGAATATAGAGATCTAGATCCTATGCTAAGCTTCACAAGTAACTTGCTATTTGACAATGAATTTTCACATGATCTTTCAACATCTTTCTTTTCTCATTTGTAAAATTAGGAGAACGCCATCTTTTCTACCTACCTACCATGAACCTAAAGAGATAATGCACGTGGAATCATTCTAACATTATGGCATTGCATTAGCTTCTTGGGGTTGCCATAACAAAATACCACAAACTGGATGGCTTATAAGAAAAGATTCACTGTCTCACAGTTCTAAAGGCTGCGTGTCTGAAATCAGGGTACTAATCATGTTGATTCCTTCCAAGGCTTTGAAAGAGAATCCGTTCCACGCCTCTCTCCCAGCTTCTGGTAGCTCCAGGTGTTCTTTGGCTTGCAGCTGCTATGTCACATGGCATCCTTCCTCTGTCTCCCTGTCTCTGCATATCTTCTCCTCTTTTATAAGGACACCAGGCACATGGGATTAGTATTCACCCTATACCAGGATGATCTCAGTTAACCTAACTGCATCTTCAAAGACCTTATTTCCAAGCAAGGCCACATCCACAGGTACAGGGGTTAAGACTTCAACATATCCTTTTGGGAGACAAAATTCAATCTATAACAGGCCCTGAGCATATTTGAGATATTACTAATATTCCAATTTAGAGTTTGAAAAAGTTAAAATCTATAAATCAAGGAAGGTAACAAGGGAAAATCATTGCTGATTAATGGTTACTCATCTGATTTCTCATTCTCATTAACCTTTTGGTAAATTAACTATGTTCTATTTACATGACTTTCAACTGAGTATAACATGAAAACTTCCTATTATTATCACCTCGCTTTTTTTTCTGATAAATCTTAGAGTACACTGGGGAGACAATATTCACAAGTGAGCTGAGTTCAGGATCATGGAAAGTCATATTACCAAACTCCTGGGCTGAAAAGTCAATAAACTCTGTATAACGCCTGCTCCTAGCATGGAAAGTCCATTCGTTGCCATCTAGAAATGAAAATGTAACCATATATATAGAATTCAAACACATGAGAGAAGTGCTATGATCACAATAAGGAAAACCAGAGGTGGCTGTAACTCTGAATCCTTGCTTAATACAAAATCATCGACAAAGTCGTTGAAGGTCACTTAATACGAGTAAAAATGCTGACATAGTTTTTATAGACGAGCACAGACCCAGTAAAAGATTCAGTAAAGTATGAAGAGTGGGATCATGCACAATTTATTATTTCTTACAACTTTGTATTTCCTAATTTTGTTATAATGAACATTTACTTGCGAAATTTGAATGAATGAATTCATTGAATGAATGAATCAATCAATCAATCACTGCCTATTTTTTAAGGTCAAGTATTAATGCCATCTCCTTCATGAAGCCTTTTCCAATTCCTCAGTCAACATCAATTGCATTCTCATTTGAATTATAGCTATTTGATGCATATGTTATTCCTCTTACAAAGTCAAAAATTGCTTTCAGAAATTCAGTTCAATAATTGTCCTGGGTCGATATCATGTTCGTATTTTTATACCCTGGTGTGGCTAGCACAGTGCCTTGAAACAGATAAATGTTTACTGTATTTGTTGAATTCAGAAGGTCATGACGACAAAACACAATAAATCACTGACATCAACTATAACTACCCTGGTATTAGTTGAATACAGACTGAGAAACCTAATATATGAGGTATGTTTTTTTTTAAAGCATTTGAAAATACATTTTGAAAGATATATTAAAATGAGTGAGCAGCCAGTGGAGTTTTTGAGTAAAGGACGGATATGCTGTATGCATGAATTCAGCTGCAGATAAATACACTTAATTGTCTGACAGAAAATGTCACCATAAGATATTAGAACTCAGAGAGAATACAGAGACTCAAACTATGGAGAAATCAATGTGACAAGTACCCTTGAAAAGGTTAAGGCTCCCAAAAAGCTATTTGAAATTATTAGCAGTAGTATTCTGAAGGGAGAAATGTGATTGTGTGATGCTTTGAGGTGATAAGTTGTCTTATGTGGGGGTCAGTTAGGGCAGAGGAAGAGTTCATAAGAAAAATGCATTTCTGATTTATGTCCTTAAACTTCGCAAGGGTTTTGACATTTAAATAAATATTTTAATATATGGATATGGACAGAAACCCTTTGTTATTCAGTCACAAACTTGCTGCTTTCTACACCTATACATGAGACATTAAGAAAGTCATTTTCTGAAATAAAACTCACTCTTCTGTTCCTGCTTCATCACACAGGCTGCTGACAATTGGGCTGCTCTGCTCAGTATGGGACATGGACCTCTATATTTGACATTGTGAAATGGTTCTGGTCAATAGAAAATACAAAATACTTAGTCATGTTGGTTAGCTCATCTGGCTAACTTTCCTTCTGGGTGTGTAATATGCAAGGAAATGTGCTGCCCAGATCCCTCTTCCGTAAAGGACTTGCTGCTTCTGTTACTGAAAGTGCTGTCAGCAAACAGCCTTCACCTGTCTGTCCCTTCAGGAATTGCTGCAGTGTCAGAGAGTTGTCTTGTCCAAGTTCACATCCTTAAGAAAGCCACCACCATTGACTGGTGGATTAAAGTGGAATTATAAAGACCAGCCCTTTTGGGTCCAACTCAGGACAACTCTGTGATAGGACATTTTAGCCCCAGAGCATCTTATGGGGTCTTCTTGTTGTTGGGCTTACTTTGTAGCTCCAATTCTCCTTTTTTCCCAGTCCTGCTTCTTTGCCCTCATTTATACAGGCATTGGTTCGAAGGTCGCTCCTAATAAAATCCTGCACATTAAGCTTTGGGTCAAACTCAGCTTCCTGGAGAATCCAAAACACAACAGGGTGGAACAGGTAAACTTGGAAAATGACTTTTCATCATCAATTAATAACATGTGCAAAGATTTGAGGAAATAATGATCCCAGAATGCTAGAGAACATTCTAGCAGTGTTAATAGTTTTTAGGAAGTTCTTCAGAAGGACACACCATGGCATGGGTGATCTTGCAAAGGGAAGCCTCATGCAAGAAAGATGGGCTCCAGCCCACAAAATTGGGCTGGAGAAATAGGTAGTTCTGAGGTTACAATGGCTATGGCTGAGAGTAGGAGGGTGTGGCCATATTATTGAGAATGCTGAAAGATCGCAAGAGAAAGGTGAATTTCATGTGATAAGCAATGAGAAGCTTGTTAGTTTTAAAATGGGAGCTGAAAATTATGTTTTAGAAAATTCTGAAAAGACCAGCATGGAAAACAGATGTGAAAGAGAGAGAGGAAGAAAGATGGAGCAGAAAAGGATGACATTAGTAGGCTGTTACACCTATCCAACCATGACGAAGGCCAGAATGTATATGTGTGTGCCTATATAGAGAAAGAGTGAGAGAGAGAATAAATCTTAGAGATAATTAAAAAAAAAAAAATATCCAAAAGAGTTGTAGTATCCAAGGCTGTATACGTGAATTAAATCAAGTAGTAAATCTTTTCAAACTTTCTCTGGACGCGCACCATTTGATGACTACCACTTATTGAACACCTAAATATACTCAGAATTATACGAGGTACATTTTTATGTATTTTGTCATTCTAATTCTCATTCCCCCGTGAGATAAGTATTTCTCTTCTTAGTTTGTAAATAAGGACACTGAATTTAAAAAGGTTAGAGAAACTGTTCAATGTCTCACAGCTAATAAATGTCAGAAATGGAATTTTAAAACTGCCGTTTCAGTAAATTGTCCATACTCTTAACCACTATACTATCACATTATCTAAAATATGAAGATGTCAATATTAAAAGAGTCTCCTTTCTTAGTAACATGAGGCAGGAAATTGCAATTCTTCCATAAATGCTCACTTATTGCAGCCAATGTATTTTTGGACTAGTCTAATGATGAGCCATTATGTCACAAGGACATTACAAGGAATAAGTTAGCTAAAACCAAACGATGTCAATGCCAGGCAAGTACAGCTTACTTCTTCTCTTATTGGTATAACCTGTTAGACCATAAGAGTGTATTCATCTGTGAGCTCATATTTATATTTCCTTAATCGGTGTAGAATTTCTTTGTCCTCTACTTTAGAAGGTGGATTCTTCAGAGACTCATTGTAATTTGAAGTTTTAGTGTCACTGAAGAAAGCACTGCATGTTCCCAAAATGTTTTTTATTATCTTCCCTAAGGCCCACTACTCACTGGAAAAGTAACTTTGCAGTAGGTCAGTAATGATGAAGGGGCACCAAGCATCTGCATTCTAGAAGTAGGAGCTGAGTTTGGACAAGTTACAGAGCTGCATAACAGTTGTAATAAAGATCAACCAAAGTGGACATATAGAGCAGTCTTTATGCTACAATCTTATTTGCATCACACATTCTCAATCATGTCTAAAAGGAGATATTAAGGCATATCTTGAAATGTTACCTCATTTAGAAGGATAGAGCTATTTAGAAAATGGAATAATTTGTTGAATGATGATAAACCTATTAAAATTTCTTGTTCATCTGCCTCCCAACAATCCTATTCAAGACACCCTTAAATATCTGTATCAATCTTGCAGTCTGACCATTTACTTGAGGTAATGAAGGAGACCTAGTCACAAGTTTCTTAAACTCAATTAATTGCATATTTGCGTATTCCACGTATTTGATTTTTGCAGCTGAGGTTTATGAAGAACCTAGAACCCCTTTGAAACACTTATAAAAGGACAGTACCAAACCCTGGGAGGATCCTGTAAGGCCAAATAAGGATTTATAACAAGGTGTCTCGGTCACCTCCCATGAAAATGCCTTTGTCAGGTTATAATGTGTGTCCTTGTGCATCCACCCTCCTTTCAATCTCTTCACTCCAAAAATCAGCTCAAGACCCCAGACAAGCTTCTATTTCAAGGCAACATAACATACAAATAATTTATTAATGTGCTGCAGGAGGGCACATCTAGTAGAGTTATAGGACTTTGTTCACTCCTGTGATTATGGCCAGGATACCTTTAGATAAAATGCTACCAATTGTTGAGGGTAAAAACATCATGTTAGCCAGTTAAGCTAAACAGTCTGAAAGTGTCATCATGATGACAGGTCAATTGCATGGAATAGTCATTTCAAATAGAAAACCAAGCAAGTTAGCAATAATTGCATTTTGTAAAGTACGCACACACAAGAATAATGAGATTTCTCAAAGAAGCATTAGGCTTGTGGGACAGAGCCTGGTGAATCAATATCAGTGGTCTTGAAGTAGCATCTAGATAACTAATGTATACTCATTAGGGACTTCTAGAAGCCTTTAAATTTGTTCTTTCATGATCACATGATCATAACATGGCTGGCACCTTCTTATTACCCAGCTTTCACCTTTAGTATCACTCCTTTGGGAGGTCTTCCCTGACCACCCTATCCAAAGTAACTTCTCCTGTCTCTGATACATCACTCTGCCTTTTTTTTAAGTCAAGTAATATGTCAATGTCTTATATTTTTTGTTGCTTATTTATGTAATCGTTTTCTCTCTTTCCCAGCTAAAATTTAAGTTCTATGAAAATAGAACCCTTTTGTGGTTGTTCACCACGTTATCCTCAGTACCTAGCACATGTCTCAATATAAATTTATGGAAAAAATACTTTAAAATCACACCAAGTTTAAGAGAATGCAAAGACAAGTCAAAGACTGGAAAAAAATAGTTACAAAGTAAATATCTAATAAAATACTTTCATCCAAAACACACAAAGAACTCTTAAAATGCAGTACTAAGAAAACAATCTAATTAAAAAGCAGCCATAATACCTGAACAGACACCTCACCAAAGAAGATGGCAAATAAGCATATGAAAGATACTCAACATCATGTGTAATTATGGAACTGCAAATTAAAATGTGACACCAATACCCCTTTACTGTTGTTGTTAGCATGATGACACACGCATAGTGAAATGCAGTGCTGCCCAGTCCTGCACTATCAGTTGCATATTGAACAATTGTTATCCATAGTATCTTAATTGACTGAGTTTTGGGCCTTTTTCTCTAGTCTACCTTAGTCTGGAAGGTCCGCTGAATCCTGTTCAGCATCACAGTTGAACACAATTACTGTTGGTTCAGCACCAAGTCCACCATTGACAGATGGGTAGTGGCTGTGCATGAGGTGTATAGACAAGGAATTGAACTTGGGTCTCCCGTGTTGAAGGCAAGAATTCACCAAATCACTAATACCTCAAATACATCTATTATAATGGCTAAAATCCAAAACACTGGCAACAGGAACCCTCATTCATTGCTGGTGAAAATGAAAAATGGTATGGCCACTTAGGAAAATAGGATAACAGTTTATTAACAAGTTAAACATTGTCTTACCATACAATCCAACAATTTCACTCCTAGGTATTTACCCAAATGAGTTGAAAGCATATGTCCATATAAAAAACATACACAAATGATTGTAACAACTTGTGATCATTAAGACTGTGTATCAACTTGGCTGGGCCATGATTCTCAGTAGTATGGCAGTTATGACGTAGCTTGGCAGTCTTATGATGATGTGATCACTTCCATGATGAGATTTGATATAATGTGATCACCTCCATGAAGGACTCTGCTGTGAGAAAAGGATTTTCCTTGGGGTTGTGGCCTGCATCCAATATAGGTGAACTTTCTGGCAAGGCTAGTGGGCTTTTGCTTGCTCTGGATCCTGCAGGTGGCACCTGTTTACCTGACCTTGGTTCTTGGGACTTGAGCTAGCAGATTACCTGCCATCTTGTCTGCCGATCTTGGGATTCATTGATCTTCACAGTCTGTAAACCAGAGCCCTGCTGTCTGACTTGCCAATCTTGGGTTTGAAAGCCCCTGCAGGTACATGAATCAGGAGACGCATTCAGTCTGACCCACAGGCTTGGGAAGCTCCAGCCTCTACAACTGCATGAGCCGTTTCCTTGATATAAATCTCCCTACATAGATATTTATACACTTTATTGGTTTTGCTTCTCTAGAGAACCCACCCTAAGATACAGCTATATTCACAATTGCCAAAGATTGGAAGCAACCACAATGTCCTTCAGTAGATGAGTGAATAAGCAAATTGTGGCACATTCATACAATGGAATATTATTATTAGGCAATAAAAATAAATCAGTTATCAAGGCATGAAAAGAAATGGAAGAACATTAAAATCATATTCATAAATGAAAGAATGCAGCTAAAAACACTATATACAGAATGGTTTCAGCTATATGATATTCTGGAAAAGGCAAAAATATGTTGTTATTGTTGTTAGGTGCCATCTAGTCAGTTCCGACTCATAGTGACCCTCTGTACAACAGAACCCTCTGTACAACACTGCCTGGTTCTGTGCCATCCTAAAAATCGTTGTTATGCTTGAGCCCATTGTTGCAACCACTGTGTCAATCCATCTTATTGAGGGTCTTCCTCTTTTTCGATGACTCCGTACTTTATCAAGTATGATATTCTTCTCCAGAGACAGATCCCTCCTGATAACATGTCCAAATTACATGAGACAAAGCAGTCTTACCATCCTTGCTTCTAAGGAGCATTCTGGTTACACTTCTTCCAAGGCAGATTTGTTCGTTTTTCTGGCATTTCACGGTGTATTCAATATTCTTCTCCAACACCATAATTCAAAGGCGTTAATTTTTCTTAGGTTTTCCTTATTCATTGTCCAGCTTTCATATGCATATGAGGCAATTAAAGCACCATGGTTTGGGTCAGGCACACTCTAGTCCTTAAAGTGATATCTTTGCTTTTTTTGACACTTGAAAGAGGTCTTTTGCAGCAGATTTGCCCAACGCAAATGCGTTGTTTGATATCTTGACTGCTACTTCCATGGACATTGATTATGGATCCAAGTAAAATGAAATCCTTGATAATGTCAATCTTTTTCTGTTTATCTTGATGTTGCTTATTGGTCCAGTCGTGACGATTTTCGTTTTCTTTATGTGGAGGTGTGATCCATACTGAAGGCTGTAGTCTTTGATCTTCATCAGTAAGTGCTTCAAGTACTCTTCACTTTCAGCAAGCACAATTGTGTCATATTGCAGGTTGTTAATGAGTCTTCCTCCAACCGTGATGCCAAGTTCTTCTTCATATCCAATACCAATACAAGATGTTAATGACAGGGGAAACTGGGCAGGGGAAACGGGTATGTGGGAACTCTATTTTCTGCTCAATTTTTCTGTAAACCCAAAACTACTCTAAAAAATATTGTACCAAGCTCGTAGGATATGTTTCAACTAACATTTTTTAAGGATATATAATTTATGAGACTTTTATCTAGAATAGATAATCACACCACTTAATCTTCATAGCAACCCTGTGAGATAAGTATTAATATCCCCATTTTATAGATAAGGAGCCTAAGTTTCAGAGGTTTTTTCTTTATACTCCAATGTTCCATTTGGTATGTTTCCACACCGTCTATCACGTAATTACACACTTCTTTAATTTGGTTTCTAGCCGTTTGATAGATACGCATTTTGCTTACCCAACTGCAACTTAAAATTCTCAAAGATAGGGAGAATATTTTCTATTGGTTTTATCTTCCCAGTAGATTTCATCACAGTGGTGGGCATATAGATGTTGACAAATAAAATGGATAAAACGATCATGTAGGAAAGGGGAAATGCATCCCAAAACTGGGAGCAGAATATGACCCTTTGTAGAAGTCATAAAATTCCACCTCATATCCTCCAGGGAATGGATACAATCACCTAAGAACTCAGGATCTACTTACATATCTGCTCTGTCTCAAAGCTAGTAATTGCCATAATGCAATTCTCTCTTCTTTGGGATTCCTTGAGGGCACAAAAATATGGATTGCTGTACTGGATGCCCTCCCCTATATTTTTATATATTTTGCTAATTGTTCACATTTTATGCTGTTCTTATCCCCACTCCAAGTGATAACAAAGCCTTAGGAAAATAAAAGAGGGAGCTTCTCCTCTCAAAAAGATTGACTATCACTGGTGAAAGTTATCTCCTCATATTTTCATCTTGGTTCTATTTCTTTTTTTTTAAATGTTGCCAAGAAATAATACACTTATCCGTGGAGGTAAACGTGCTGACACACGGAGCAAGAGTGCCTTCCAGCCAATGTTTACTAGTGGAAAGAGGTGCCTCCAGGCACTTATCGGTGGAGCTACAGAGCTTTGGAAAACGCCCCCGCATGGCAGACATGGGCAGAGAGGCCCGAAGGGCCAAGAGGCCAAGGAAGCAGAAAGCAAAGCTGAAAAGGAACACAAAAAGCAGAGTTGCCTCAGTCTCAAAGTGTGTTAAAGCTCTGGGGTTTCAAAGGGTGAAGCCATAGTCTCTGGTGTTTCTAAGGGAGGACTCATCACTCAGATGGACTAGGAGAATGGTGGGTGCACCTAAAGCCTAAGAAACAGAGTTGATGTCCCAGTGGGCCTGGAAGGCCGAGCTGAAGCCTAGGGCCAAGAGGCTTCCACTCAGAATACAGAGAGTGTGCCCAATACCTAGAACCTGGAGGGCAGGTCCTTTGTGTAAATGGTCTCAGAGAACAGAGGATTATTTTCAAAGCCTTGAGAGCTAATGTAATGTGATCTGCTGACTTGCTTGGTAACTGTTATGCCTTCTTTCCCTATAATTTCTCCCATTTGTAATGGAAATGTCTAGCTTGTGCCTGTTCCACCATTGTACTTTGGAAGTAGATAATTTGCATTCCAGATTTCACAAGTGAGGAAGAATTTTTGGATTTTGGACTTGGAGTTGATTTAAGACTTGTGCTATGATATGACGGGGTGAATATATTTTACATGAGGCAAGGACATGAGTTTTGGGGAGCCAAAGGGTATGATGTCATAGATTGAATTGTGTCCCCCAAATGTATGTGTATCAATGTGGCTAGGCCATGATTCCAATTAATGTGTGATTGTCCACCATTTTGTCAACTGATGTGAGTTTTCCAATGTGTTGTAAATCCTACTTCTATGATATTAATGAGGTGGGATGGGCGGCAGTTGGCAGGACTCAATCTACAAGATTGGATTGTGTCTTGAACCAATCTCTTTTGAGATATAAAAGAGAGAAGTGAGCAGAGAGACAGGGGGACTTCATACCACTAAGAAAGGAGTTCCAGAAGGAGAGGGCATCCTTTGGACCTGGGTTTCCTTCACAGAGGACTCCTAGTCCAGGGGAAGATTGATGACAAGGACCTTCCTCCAGAACCAACAGAAAGAGAAAGTCTTCTGCTGGAGCTGATGCCCTGATGGACTTCTAGCCATCTGCTTATGGTATTACTGTTACAGCAGCACTAGATAACTAAGACAGGTGTTTACCTTTGTTTTGTTGCCTACATGTCTTAGTCATCTAGTGCTAAAAAAAACTATGGCAGAAATACTACAAGCAGATGGCTTTAACAAAGAGAAGTTTATTCAATCACAGTCTAGTAGGCTAGAAGTCCAAATCCAGGGCATCGGCTCCAGGGTAACGCTTTCTCTCTTGTCAGCTCTGGAGCAAGGTCCTTGTGATGCATCAGTCTTCCCTTGGTCTGGGAACATCTCAGCACATGAACCTCAGGTTCAAAGGACAAGCTCTGCTTCTGGTGCTGCTTTCTTGGTAGTATGAGGCCCCCCCCATCTCTCTCCTTGCTTCTTTCTTTTATATCTCAAGAGACTGCCTCAAGACACAATCCAATCTTGTAGATGGAGTCCTGCCTCACTAACACAACTGCCACCCATCCTCCCTCATAAACACCATAGAGGCAGGATTTACAGCGTATAGAAAAATCACACAATACCAGGAATCACGGCCTACCCAAATTGGTACACACATTTTTCGGGGACACATAATTCAATCCATCACACTACACAAGGCATTCAACTGGGTGGATCATAACAAATTATTGATAACATTGTGAAGAATGGGAATTCCAGAACACTTAGTAGTATTCATGTGGAACCTGTACATAGACCAAGAGGCAGTTTTCGAACAGAACAAGAAGATAGTACCTGGTTGCCAATATGAAAAATTTTGTGCCAGGGTTGTATTCTTTCACCATGCTTATTCAATCTGTATGCTGAGCAAATAATCCAAGAAGCTGGACTGTATGAAGAACAGGGCATCAGGATTGGAGGAAGACTTGTTAACAATCTTGCTTGCTAAAAGCAATAAAATCCTGACAACTGGACCAATAAGCAACAACATGATTAACAGAGAAAAGACTGAAGTTGTTGAGGATTTCATTTTATTTGGATCCACAAACAATGCCCATAAAAGCAGCATTCCAGAAATCAAAAAACATACTGCCTTGGGCAAATCTGCTGCAAAAAACTTCTTTAAAGTGTTCAAAAGTAAAGATGTCACTTTGAGAACTAAGGTGCATCTCTGATCCAAATCATGATGTTTTCAATTGCCTTGTATGCATGCGAAAGTAGGACAGTGAATAAGGAAGACTGAAGAAGAATTGCTGAATTTGAATATTGAATATACCATTGATTTCCAGAAGATTGAACATCTTCCAAAATCTGTCTTGGAAGAAGTACAGTCAGAATACCCCTTAGAAGTGAGAATGTCAAGACTTAGTCCCATTTACTTTGGACATGTTATCAGGAGGGACCAATCCATAGAGAACGACATCATGCTTGGTGAAGCAGAGGGTCAGTGAAAAAAGAAGAAAACCCTCTACGAGATGGATTGATACAGTGGCAACAACCATGGGCCCACACAGCAATGACTGTGATGATGGTGTAGGACTGGGGAGTGTTTTGTTATGTTGTACAAAAGGCCACTATGAGTCAGAATCAGCTCGATGACACCTAACAACAACATTGATGATTTTCCCTTTATTCAGAAAACAGGAAAGAGAGAAAGAAGAATGGAGACTCCAGTCTCTTCCAGATATTAGAGAGTGGAGAGCACAAGGCGTGGACATGATCGTGAAGTTACCATTTATTCAGCTGAGAATGTGCCAGGCACTACCAAGCACTTTATAGGCATTGATCCTTTTAATATTCCTATATGTTAATATCTATATGTTTACAGATTAGGAAACTAAGGTAAAGAGGGACTGGGTAACTTGCCAAAGGTAGTACAGGTAGTGAGTCACTGATCAAGAATTTTGGGAGAAGATGCTATAATTAAAATTACAATGCCTGAAAATCAAGGTCTAAGTCAGTTCCCCTGAATGCACCCTCCATCTCCTAAATAAATTGAGAATATGTGGGTCCTATGAATGCATCAGAAGTCCTGGTGGTGCAGTGATTAAGCACCCAGCTGTTAACCCAAATGCTGGTGATTCTAACCCACCAGCCACTCCAGGGGATAAAAATGTGGCAGTCTGCTTCCATAAAGATTAAAACCTTAGAAGTCCTATGGGTTTCTCTGTACTTTAGGGTTTTTATGAGTCGGAATCAACCCGATGGTAATGAGTTTGGTTTATGAATGCAGTAGGTTTCTTTCCATTGGATTTTGGTCTACCAGTGCTTTTTTACAGTCCTTGGTTTAGCCCTTTCTGCACCCAATTATGTTCTGCTTTGAATTTTTTTGTTGATACCATGTGTTTTCAATAATGGAAGCATGCTGAATGGAGTGTGTCTGAATTTTTGGTAGGTAGTATGGATTTTTTTTTTCCTGCCACCTCCCACAAGCCTACTCTTAGACACAGAGGGACATTAGTTGTCCCACTAATTCTACCCCAGAGTCTACTGGTACTTAAAAAAAAAAACCCATTGCTGTCGAGTTGATTCTGACTCACAGCGGCCCTATAGGACAGAGTAGAACTACCCCATAGAGTTTCCAAGGAGCGCCTGATGGATTCAAGCTGCCGACCTTTTGGTTAGCAGCCATAACACCTAACCACTATGCCACCAGGGTGGTGCATAGGCATACCAAATAAAAATTTTCAGAATTTCTACTTTTCCTACCAAAAGGTACATACTGTAAAAACAGTAATTTGCAGTGCATGCCCTTTTTTCCAGTTTCAAACAGTTATAAAGGCCCTCTTAACAGCTGCATGTGCTGTCAGTGGGAAAACAACTTTCCAAGAAACCCGAGAGGCAGAGAATGTTGGTGGGCAACCATATATCCCAAGGGTGATGAAGTTAAAGTGTCATACAGACATAGCCTTTAACCAAAAAAAAAAAAAAAAAAAGAGAGAGAGAGAAGGAACAAAGATTACATGCATTTTAAAATATTGTATGATAGCATATTACATTTATCACAAATAGGCTTTTTTAACAGCCCTGAATTTTTCTCAAATAAATTTCAAATTAATGCAGGGGTTCAAACCAGGTCTTTGACTGTCAACTCATACTTCTGCTATACAGCACTTTTCAGTTCCTGTCTGTACAATTTCCTTTTATTCTTTAACAAAGCATGATGAATTAAACATGCTATTGCATATACTTTTGGCAAGCTTCAAAGATGAGGTAATTGAATACAGTTATTATACCATGGCTTGGGTCAGGTGCACCTTAGTCCTCAAAGTAATATCTTTGCTTTTTTAACATTTTAAAGAGATCTCTCACAACAGATTTGCCCAATGCAATACTTCCTTTGATTTCTTTACTGCTGATTCCATGGGTATTGATTGTGTACCAAGTAAAATGCAATCCTTGACAACTTCAATATTTTCTCCATTTATCATGATCTGCTTATTAGTCCAGTTGTGAGGATTTTTGTTTTCTTTATGTTGAGGTGTAATCCATACAAAATGCTGTGGTCTTTGATCTTCATCAGTAAGTGTTTCAAGTCCTCTTTCTCCTTCAGCAAGCAAGGTTGTGTTTTCTGAATATCTCAGGTTGCTAATGCATCTTCCTCCAATGCTGATGCCCAGTTCTTTATATAGTCCAGCTTCTCAGATTATTTGTTCAGCATACTGATTGAGTAAGTGTGAAAGATTACAGCCCTGATGCACACGTTTCCTGATTTTATACCACGCAGTATCCTCTTGTTCTGTTCCGACAAGTGCCTCTTGGTCTATGTACAGGTTCTACATGAGCACAATTAAGTGTTCTGGAATTCTCATTATTCGCAATGTTATCCATAATTTGTTATGATCCATACAGTCAAATGCCTTTATATGGTCAATAAAACACAGGTAAACATCTTTATGGCAGTCTCTGCTTTCAGCCAAGGTCCGTCTGACATCAACAATGATATCCCTCCTTCCACGTCCTCTTCTGAATCTTGCTTGAATTTCTGGTAGTTCCTTGCTGATGTATGGCTGCAACTATTTTTGAATAACCTTCAGCAAAATTTTACTTGCATGTGATATTAATGATATTGTTTGATAATTTCCTCATTCTGTTAGATCACCTTTCTTTGGAATGGGTACAATTATGAATCTCTTCCAGTTAGATGGCCAGGTAGCTGTCTTCCAAATTTCTTGGCATAGACCAGTAAGCACTTCCAGCTGAAACATCTCAATTGGTATTTTGTCAATTCCTGGAGTCTTGTTTTTCACCAATGCCTTCAGTGCAGCTTGGACATCTTCCTTCAAGATAAGTATAAACTACTAAAACTATAGCTTATCTCCATAAAGTATAAAATTAGAAATAATTAATACATTTCCATTAAATTAGTATTCTTACCCAGAAGAAATTTATTTCTTTGTGGCTATCCCAAAATGGAGCTCTAGATAGTCAGAGGCAATAAACTGGAGAAAACAGCAATTAATAGAAGAATTTATCAATCCCAAAGCTGATCATTAAAATATTGCAATGTGTTTTATTTCCAAAAGAAATTTGAGCGTATTAATAAAAGAGATGGTGCAGAGAATTGTTTCAAAGGAGTGAAATTGATTCTCTTGGCACAAACCATGGTACTTATATAAAAATCTTTCAGTTGAATCACAAAACCCATAAATACAGGCAGGGTAACATATTTGTACAGCAACAAAAATATAGCCTAAAATAATGTTGTTGTTGGGTGCTGTGGAGCCGGTTATAACTCATAGCGACACTATGAGCAACAGAACAAAACATTTCCCGGTCCTGTGACATCCTCACAATTGTTGCTATGAGTGAGCCCATTGTTGCAGCCACTGTGCCAATTCATCTCATTGAGGGTCTTCCTTTTTTCACGCTGACCCTGTACTTTACCAAGCATGGTGTCCTTCTTCAGGGACTGGTCCCTCCTGAAAACATGTCCAAAGTATATGAGATGCAGTCTCGCCATCCTTGCTCCCAAGGAGCATTCTGTCTGTACCTCCCCCAAGACAAACCTGTTTGTTCTTCTGGCAATCCATGGTATATTCAATATTCCTCACCAACACCACAATTCAAAAACGTCAATTCTTTGGTCTTCCTTGTTCGCTGTCCAGGTATTACATGCATACGAGGTGATTGAAAACACCATGGCTTGGGTCAGGTGCACCTGAGTCCTCAGGGTGACATCTTTGTTTTTTAACACTTTAAAGAGACCTCTTGCAGCCGATTTGTCCAATGCAATGCATCTTTTGATTTCTTGACTGCTGCTTCCATGGCTGTTGATTGTGGATCCAAGTAAAATGAAATCCTTGACAACTTCAATCTTTTCTCCATTTATCATGATGTTGCTTATTGGTCCAGTTGTGAGGATTTTTGTTTTCTTCATGTTGAGCTGTAATCCATACTGAAAGCTGTGATCTTTGATCTTCATCAGTAAGTACTTCAAGTCCTCTTCATTTTCAGCAAGCAAGGTTGTGTCATCTGCATAACACAGGTTGTTAATGAATCTTTCTCCAAACCTAATGATTAGTTCTTCTTCATATAGTACAGCTTCTCAGATCATTTGTTCAGCATACAGATTGAATAGGTCTGGTGAAAGGATACAACCCTGACACATACCTTTCCTGACTTTAAACCATGCAGTATCCCCTTGTTCTGTTTGAACAATTGCTCCTTGATCCATGTACAGATTCCTCATCAGCACAATTAAGTGTTCTGGAATTCCCATTCTCCACAATGTTGAATAAGAAAGACTGAAGAAGAATTGACACCTTTGAATTGTGGTGTTGGTGAAGGATATTGAATATACCACGGACTGCCAAAAGAATGAACAAATCTGTCTTGGAAGAAGTACAACCAGAATGCTCCTTAGAAGCAATGATGGTGAGACTGCGTTTTATGTACTTTGTACATATTGTCAGCAGGGGTCAGTCCCTGGAAAAGGATATCATGCTTGGTAAGCACAGAGTCAGTGGAAAAGAGGGGGACCCTCAACGACATGGATTGACACAGAGGCTACAACAATGGGCTCAAGCATAACAACCATTGTAAAGATGGCCCAGGACTTGGCAGTGTTTTGTCCTGTGGTACACATGGCCACTATGAGTCAGAACCGACTCAACAGCACCTAACGGCAACAACAACCACAATGTTATCCATAGATCCACACAATCAAATGCCTTAGCATAGTCAATAAAACACAGGTAAACATCTTTCTGGTATTCTCTGCTTTCAGGCAGGATCCATCTGACATTAGCAATGACATCCCTGGTTTCATGTCCTCTTCTAAATCCATCTTGAATTTCTGGCAGTTCCCTGTGGATATACTGCTGCAGTTGCTTTTGAATGATCTTCAGCAAAATTTTGCTTGCATGTGATATTAATGATATTGCTCAATAATTTTTGCATTTGGTTGACCCACCTTTCTTCGGAATAAGCATAAATTTGGATCTCTTCCAGTTGGTTGGCCAGGTAGCTGTCTTCCATATTTCTTGGCATACACAAGTGAGCACTTCCAGTGCTGCACCCATTTGTTGAAACATCTCCATTGGTATTCTCTCAATTCCTGGAGCTTTGTTTTTCGCCAATGCCTTCAGTGCAGCTTGGACTTCTTCCTTCAGTACCATTAGTTCCTGATTATATGTTACCTCCTGAAATGGCTGAACATAGATCAATTCTTTTTGGTATAGTGACTTTGTGTATTCCTTCCATCTTCTTTTGATGCTTCCTGCATTGTTTAATATTTTCCCCATAGAATTCTTCACTATTGCAACTCGAGGCTTGGACTTTTTCCTCAGGTCTTTTAGCTTCAGAAATGCTAAGCATGTTCTTCCCTTTGGATTTTCTATCTCCACGTCTTTGACAAGTCATCATAATACTTTGTCTTTTCAAACGACTCTTTGAAATCTTCTGTTCAGTTCTTTTACTTCATCATTTCTTCCTTTTGTTTTAGCTGCTCGACATTCAAGAGCAAGTTTCAGAGTCTCTTATGACATCCATTTAGGATTTTTCTTTCTCTCTTGTCTTTTTTTTTTTTATATAACTTTTATTAAGCTTCAAGTGAACGTTTACAAATCCAATCAGTCTGTCACATGTAAGTTTACATACATCTCACTCCCTACTCCCACTTGCTCTCCCCTTCTTGAGTCAGCCCTTTCAGTCTCTCCTTTCTTGACAATTTTGCCGGCTTCCCTCTCTCTCTATCCTCCCATCCCCCCTCCAGACAAGAGTTGCCAACACAATCTCCAGTGTCCACCTGATGTAATTAGCTCACTCTTCATCAGCGTCTCTCTCCCACCCGCTGACCAGTCCCTTTCATGTCTGATGAGTTGTCTTCGGGGATGGTTTCTGTCCTGTGCCAACAGAAGGTCTGGGGAGCATGGCTGCCGGGATTCCTCTAGTCTCGGTCAGACCATTAAGTTTGGTCTTTTTATGAGAATTTGGGGTCTGCATCCCACTGATCTCCTGCTCCCTCAGGGGTCCTCTGCTGTGCTCCCTGTCAGGGCAGTCATCGATTGTGGCCGGGCACCATCTAGTTCTTCTGGTCTCAGGATGATGTAGGTCTCTGGTTCATGTGGCCCTTTCTGTCTCTTGGGCTCTTAGTTGTCGTGTGGCCTTGGTGTTCTTCATTTTGCTTTGCTCCAGCTGGATTGAGACCAATTGATGCATCTTAGATGGCCGCTTGTTAGCATTTAAGACCCCAGACGCCACATTTCAAAGTGGGAGGCAGAATGATTTCATAATAGAATTATTTTGCCAATTGACTTGGAAGTCCCCGCAAACCATGTTCCCCAGACCCCCGCGCTTGCTCCGCTGACCTTTGAAGCATTCATTTTATCCCAGAAACTTCTCTGCTTTTGGTCCAGTCCAATTGAGCTGACCTTCCATGTATTGAGTGTTGTCTTTCCCTTCACCTAAAGCAGTTCTTATCTACTGATTAATCAATAAAAAACCCTCTCCCACCCTCCCTCCCTCCCCGCCTCGTAACCACAAAAGTATGTGTTCTTCTCAGGTTTACTATTTCTCAAGATTTTATAATAGTGGTCTTATACAATATTTGTCCTTTTGCCTCTGACTAATTCGCTCAGCATAATGGCTTCCAGGTTCCTCCATGGTATGAAATGTTTCAGAGATTCGTCACTGTTCTTTATCGATGCATAGTATTCCATTGTGTGAATATACCACAATTTATTTACCCATTCATCTGTTGATGGACACCTTGGTTGCTTCCAACTTTTTGCTATTGTAAACAGAGCTGCAATAAACATGGGTGTGCATATATCTGTTTGTATGAAGGCTCTTGTATCTCTAGGGTATATTCCGAGGAGTGGGATTTCTGGGTTGTATGGTAGTTCTATTTCTAACTGTTTAAGATAACGCCAGATAGATTTCCGAAGTGGTTGTACCATTTTACATTCCCACCAGCAGTGTATGAGAGTTCCAATCTCTCCGCAGCCTCTCCAACATTTATTATTTTGTGTTTTTTGGATTAATGCCAGCCTTGCTGGTGTGAGATGGAATCTCATCGTAGTTTTAATTTGCATTTCTCTAATGGCTAATGATCGTGAGCATTTTCTCATGTATCTGTTGGCTGCCTGAATATCTTCTTTAGTGAAATGTGTGTTCATATCCTTTGCCCACTTCTTGATTGGGTTGTTTGTCTTTTTGTGGTTGAGTTTTGACAGAATCATGTAGATTTGAGAGATCAGGCGCTGGTCGGAGATGTCATAGCTGAAAATTCTTTCCCAATCTGTAGGTGGTCTTTTTACTCTTTTGGTGAAGTCTTTAGATGAGCATAGATGTTTGATTTTTAGGAGCTCCCAGTTATCGGGTTTCTCTTCATCATTTTTGGTAATGTTTTGTATTCTGTTTATACCTTGTATTAGGGCTCCTAGGGTTGTCCCAATTTTTTCTTCCATGATCTTTATCGTTTTAGTCTTTATGTTTAGGTCTTTGATCCACTTGGAGTTAGTTTTTGTGCTTGGTGTGAGGTATGGGTCCTGTTTCATTTTTTTGCAAATGGATATCCAGTTATGCCAGCACCATTTGTTAAAAAGGCTTTCTTTTCCCCAATTAATTGACACTGGTCCTTTGTCAAATATCAGCTGCTCATACGTGGATGGATCTATGTCTGGGTTCTCAATTCTGTTCCATTGGTCTATGTGCCTGTTGTTGTACCAGTACCAGGCTGTTTTGACTACTGTGGCTGTATAATAGGTTCTGAAGTCAGGTAAAGTGAGGCCTCCCACTTTCTTCTTCTTTTTCAGTAGTGCTTTGCTTATCCGGGGCTTCTTTCCCTTCCATATGAAATTGGTGATTTGTTTCTCTATCCCCTTAAAATATGACATTGGAATTTGGATCGGAAGTGCGTTAAATGTATAGATGGCTTTTGGTAGAATAGACATTTTTACTATGTTAAGTCTTCCTATCCATGAGCAAGGTATGTTTTTCCACTTAAGTATGTCCTTTTGAATTTCTTGTAGTAGAGCTTTGTAGTTTTCTTTGTATAGGTCTTTTACATCCTTGGTAAGATTTATTCCTAAGTATTTTATCTTCTTGGGGGCTTCTGTGAATGGTATTGATTTGGTTATTTCCTCTTCGGTGTTCTTTTTGTTGATGTAGAGGAATCCAAGTGATTTTTGTATGTTTATTTTATAACCTGAGACTCTGCCAAACTCTTCTATTAGTTTCAGTAGTTTTCTGCAGGATTCCTTAGGGTTTTCTGTGTATATAATCATGTCATCTGCAAATAGTGATAACTTTACTTCTTCCTTGCCAATCCGGATACTTTTTATTTCTTTGTCTAGCCTAATTGCCCTGGCTAGGACTTCCAGCACGATGTTGAATAAGAGTGGTGATAAAGGGCATCCTTGTCTGGTTCCCGTTCTCAAGGGAAATGCTTTCAGGTTCTCTCCATTTAGAGTGATACTGGCTGTTGGCTTTGCATAGATGCCCTTTATTATGTTGAGGAATTTTCCTTCAATTCCTATTTTGGGAAGAGTTTTTATCATAAATGGGTGTTGGACTTTGTCAAATGCCTTTTCTGCATCAATTGATAAGATCATGTGGTTTTTGTCTTTTGTTTTATTTATGTGATGGATTACATTAATGGTTTTTCTGATATTAAACCAGCCTTGCATACCTGGTATAAATCCCACTTGATCAGGATGAATTATTTTTTTGATGTGTTGTTGGATTCTATTGGCTAGAATTTTGTTGAGGATTTTTGCATCAATGTTCATGAGGGATATAGGTCTATAATTTTCTTTTTTTGTAATGTCTTTACATGGTATTGGTATCAGGGAGATGGTGGTTTCATAGAATGAGTTGGGTAGTATTCCGTCATTTTCTATGCTTTGGAATACCTTCAGAAGTAGTGGTGTTAACTCTTCTCTGAAAGTTTGGTAGAACTCTGCAGTGAAGCCATCCGGGCCAGGGCTTTTTTTTGTTGGGAGTTTTTTGATTACCGTTTCAATCTCTTTTTTTGTTATGGGTCTATTTAGTTGTTCTACTTCTGAATGTGTTAGTTTAGGTAGGTAGTGTTTTTCCAGGAATTCATCCATTTCTTCTAGGTTTTCAAATTTGTTAGAGTACAATTTTTCATAATAATCTGAAATGATTCTTTTAATTTCATTTGGTTCTGTTGTGATGTGGTCCTTCTCGTTTCTTATTCAGGTTATTTGTTTCCTTTTCTGTATTTCTTTAGTCAGTCTAGCCAATGGTTTATCAATTTTGTTAATTTTTTCAAAGAACCAGCTTTTGGCTTTGTTAATTCTTTCAATTGTTTTTCTGTTCTCTAATTCATTTAGTTCAACTCTAATTTTTATTATTTGTTTTCTTCTGGAGCCTGATGGATTCTTTTGTTGCTCAGTTTCTATTTGTTCAAGTTGTCGGGACAGTTCTCTGATTTTGGCTCTTTCTTCTTTTTGTATGTGTGCATTTATCAATATAAATTGGCCTCTGAGCACTGCTTTTGCTGTGTCCCAGAGGTTTTGATAGGAAGTATTTTCATTCTCGTTGCTTTCTATGAATTTCCTTATTCCCTCCTTGATGTCTTTTATAACCCAGTCTTTTTCCAGGAGGGTATTGTTCATTTTCCAAGTATTTGATTTCTTTTCCCTAGTTTTTCTGTTATTGATCTCTAGTTTTATTGCCTTGTGGTCTGAGAAGATGCTTTGTAATATTTCAATGTTTTGGACTCTGCAAACGTTTGTTTTATGACCTAATATGTGGTCTATTCTAGAGAATGTTCCATGTGCGCTAGAAAAAAAAGTATATTTTGCAGCAGTTGGGTGGAGAGTTCTGTATAAGTCAATGAGGTCAAGTTGGTTGATTGTTGTAATTAGATCTTCTGTGTCTCTATTGAGCTTCTTACTGGATGTCCTGTCCTTCTCCGAAAGTGGTGTGTTGAAGTCTCCTACTATAATTGTGGAGGTATCTATCTCACTTTTCAATTCTGTTAAAATTTGATTTATGTATCTTGCAGCCCTGTCATTGGGTGCATATATATTTAATATGGTTATGTCTTCCTGATCAATTGTCCCTTTTATCATTATATAGTGTCCTTCTTTATCCTTTGTGGTGGATTTAAGTCTAAAGTCTATTTTGTCAGAAATTAATATTGCTACTCCTCTTCTTTTTTGCTTATTGTTTGCTTGATATACTTTTTTCCATCCTTTGAGTTTTAGTTTGTTTGTGTCTCTAAGTCTAAGGTGTGTCTCTTGTAGGCAGCATATAGATGGATCGTGTTTCTTTATCCAGTCTGTGACTTTCTGTCTCTTTATTGGTGCATTTAGTCCATTTACATTCAGGGTAATTATAGATAAATAAGTTTTTAGTGCTGTCATTTTGATGCCTTTTTATGTGTGTTGTTGACAATTTCATTTTTCCACATACTTTTTTGTGCTGAGGCGTTTTTCTTAGTAAATTGTGAGATCCTCATTTTCATAGTGTTTGACTTTATGTTAGTTGAGTCGTTACGTTTTTCTTGGCTTTTATCTTGAGTTATAGAGTTGTTATACCTTTTTGTGGTTACCTTATTATTTACCCCTATTTTTCTAAGTAAAAACCTAACTTGTATTGTTCTATATCGCCTTGTATCACTCTCCATATGGCAGTTCAATGCCTCCTGTATTTAGTCCCTCTTTTTGATTATTGTGATCTTTTACCTATTGACTTCCAGGATTCCCTGTTATGTGTATTTTTTTTTTTAATTAATCTTAATTTGTTTGTTTTTGTGATTTCCCTATTTGAGTTGATATCAGGACGTTCTGTTTTGTGACCTTGTGTTGTCCTGATATCTGATATTATTGGTTCTCTGACCAAACAATATCCTTTAGTATTTCTTGTAGCTTTGGTTTGGTTTTTGTAAATTCTCTAAACTTGTGTTTGTCTGTAAATATCTTAATTTCACCTTCATATTTCAGAGAGAGTTTTGCTGGATATATGATCCTTGGCTGGCAGTTTTTCTCCTTCAGTGTTCTGTATATGTCGTCCCATTCCCTTCTTGCCTGCATGGTTTCTGCTGAGTAGTCTGAACTTATTCTTATTGATTCTCCCTTGAAGGAAACCTTTCTTTTCTCCCTGGCTGCTTTTAAAATTTTCTGTTTATCTTTGGTTTTGGTGAGTTTGATGACAATATGTCTTGGTGTTTTTCTTTTTGGATCAATCTTAAATGGGGTTCGATGAGCATCTTGGATAGATATCCTTTCGTCTTTCATGATGTCAGGGAAGTTTTCTGTCAGGAGTTCTTCAACTATTTTCTCTGTGTTTTCTGTCTCCCCACCCTGTTCTGGGACTCCAATCATTCGCAGGTTATCCTTCTTGATAGAGTCCCACATAATTCTTAGGGTTTCTTCATTTTTTTTAATTCTTTTATCTGATTTTTTTTCAGCTATGTTGGTGTTGATTCCCTGGTCCTCCAGATGTCCCAGTCTGCATTCTAATTGCTCGAGTCTGCTTCTCTGACTTCCTATTGCGTTGTCTAATTCTGTAATTTTATTGTTAATCTTTTGGATTTCTACATGTTGTCTCTCTATGGATTCTTGCAACTTATTAATTTTTCCACTATGTTCTTGAATAATTTTTTTGAGTTCTTCAACAGTTTTATCGGTGTGTTCCTTGGCTTTTTCTGCAGTTATCCTAATTTCATTTGTGATATCTTTAAGCATTCTGTAAATTAGTTTTTTATATTCTGTATCTGATAATTCCAGGATTGTATCTTCATTTGGGAAAGATTTTGATTCTTTTGTTTGGGGGTTTGGAGAAGCTGTCATGGTCTGCTTCTTTAAGTGGTTTGATATGGATTGTTGTCTCCGAGCCATCACTGGGAAACTAGTTTTTCCAGAAAATCCGCTAAAAAAGAATGCAGTCAGATCCCTATCAGAGTTCTCCCTCTGGCTCAGGCTATTCGGATGTTAATGAAGCCGCCTGGGGAGGGTGGGGGAGGGAACAGAGACATAGGAGAGTAGCACCTCAGAATATAGCCAGAGTTGCTTGTCTTGCTTGGAATGACTATTATATCTGAGATTCCCGCGGGCGCGTCGCCTATGTGTGCTGGCTGTGTGGAGATTGCCCCCGGGGGGTCTGGCCCGCTGGAGTCACGGTCAGATCCTCCGCTTCCAGCCCCACGCCCAGCGTCAAGGCTCCCCTACTGGGACAGTGCACTCTCGATTCCAAAATCAGTTGCTGCCTCCCAGGGACTTCTCGTCCCTCCAGCCGCGTGGCCGTGCCGCCTCAAAGAACCAGTTGGGCCTCCTCCCGGGGTTAGTTCAAATGGGTGGGTCAGCTCCCCGTGCTTGTGCAGTGATCGAGTGTTCCGGCTGGGACGCTGTTCTCCCCGCTCCAATACCAGTCGCTGCCTCCCGGGGACTTCTCCTATCGGCTGCGTCCCACGCTGCCCGCGCAACCCAGCTGGACCCCTTCCCGGGGTTAGTTCAGGGGGGTGGAGCAGCTCTCCGTGTTTATGCCGTACCTGCGTCCAGTCCAAATCTCGGCGGGATGGTTCCCCGGCTGGGACGCTGCTCTTCCTGCTCCAAGACCAGTCACTGCCTCCCGGGGACTTCTCCTACCGGCTGCGTCCCACGCTGCCTGCGGAACTGGCTGGTCCCCCTCCCGGGGTTAGTTCAGGGGGGTGGAGAAGCTCGCTGTGCTTGTGCCGTACCTGACTGGTACTCTGGCTCCAGGCTCTGGAAACAATCGCTGCTTCCCCGTATTAGTTCGTTCTCCGTCTCTAAATCTGTGTTGTTCAGGGTTGTAGATTGTTATCTCTGTGATCGATTCACTTGTTTTTCCGTGTCTTTGTTGTAAGAGGGATCCGAGGTAGCGTCTGCCTAGTCCGCCATCTTGGCTCCGCCCCCTCTCTCTTGTCTTTTAATGATCTCTTGCTTTCTTCATGTATGATGTCCTTGATGTCATTCCACAACTCATCTGGTCTTTGGTCATTAGTGTTCAAGGTGACAAATCTATTCTAGAGATGGCCTCTAAATTCAGGATATACTCAACATCGTACTTTGGTTCTAGTGGAATTGTTCTAATTTTCTTCGGTTTTAACTTGAACTTGAAGATGATTAATTAATGATCTGATCCACAGTCAGTCCCTGGCCTTGTTCTGACTGACGATATTAAGCTTTTCCATCATCTCTCTCCACAGATGTAGCCGATTTGTTTCCAGTGTATTCCATCTGATTTTGATGCTTTCTGCATCGTGTATAGTCCCATTTATGTTGGTGAAGAAAGGTATTTGCAATGAAGAAGTGTTTGGTCTTGCAAAATTCAATCATGTGATCTCTGGCATCATTTCTATCACCAAGGCCATATTCTCCAGCTATGGATCCTTCTCTGTTTCCAACTTTTGCATTCCAATCACCAGTAATTATCAGTGCATCCTGATTGCGTGTTTGATCAATTTCAGACTGCACAAGTTGGCAAAAATCTTCAGTTTCTTCATCTTTGGCCTTAGTGGTTAGTGCATAAATTTGAATAATAGTCATATTAACTGGCCTTCCTTGTTGTTGTTGTTAGGTGCCGTAGAGTCGGTTCCGACTCATAGAGACCCTATGCACAACAGAACGAAACTCTGCCTGGTCCTGCGCCATCCTTACAATTGTTGTTACGCTTGAGCTCATTGTTGCATCCACTGTGTCAATCCACCTCGTTGAGGGTCTTCCTCTTTTCCGCTGACCCTGTACTCTGCCAGGCATGATGTCCTCCTCCAGGGACAGATCCCTCTTGACAACATGTCCAAAGTATGTAAGACACAGTCTCGCCATCCTTGCTTCTAAGGAGCATTCTGGTTATACTTCTCCTAAGACAGATTTGTTTGTTCTTTTGGCAGTCCATGGTATATTCAATATTCTTCACCAACACCACAACTCAAAGGTGTCAACTCTTCTTTGGTCGTCCTTATTCATTGTCCTTCCTTGTAGGTGTATGAATATTATCCTATCGGTGACAACGTTGTACTTCAGGATAGATCTTGAAACGTTCTTTTTTGATGATGAATGTAAAGCCATTCCTCTTCAAATTGTCATTCCCTGCATAGTAGACCATATGATTGTCCAAATTCAAAATCACTGATACCAGTTCATTTCTGCTCACTAATGCCTAGGATATACATGTTCATGTGTTCCATTTCATTTTTGATGATTTCCAATTTTCCTAGATTCATACTTCTTACATTCCAGGTTCCAATTATTAACAGATGTTTGCAGCTGTTTCTTCTCATTCTGAGTCATGCCACATTAGCAAATGAAAGTTCTGAAGGCTTGACTCCATCTGCATCATTAAGGCCAACTCTACTTTAAGGAGGCAGCTCTCCCTCAGTTGTATTTTGAGTGTCTTCCAACCTGAGGAGCTCATCTTCTGGCACTATATCAGACAATGTTCCACTGCTATTCATAAGGTTTTCACTGCCTATTTCTTTTCAGAAGTAGACCACTAGGTCCTTCTTCCAAGCCTGTCATAGTCTGGAAGCTCAGCTGAAACCTGTCTGCCAGGGGTGACTCTGCTGGTATTTGAATACAGGTGGCACAGCTTCTAGCATTACAGCAGCACACAAGGCCCTACAGTACGACAAACTGACAGATGCATGGGGATATAAAATGATATTATACTTTAATTGCTTTATTTGGGACAAAATCCTGTAAAAGTAGCTATAAAATATTATATTAAAATTTTTGTGTGCAATAAAATGTCTGTATTTGTAATTATGAGACTGCATTAAACAGAAAATTTCTTGGAATCAAGAAAAATCCATTATTTATATTCATATTGAAAGAAAAGGAAAATCTAGCACAAGAGTAAGCTGTCAAGTAGGTATAGTATAAAAAAATATATACTATACCTACTTGACAGCTTACTCTTGTGTAATGTGTAGCTCACTTTAAATCATGACTGGGTTTCCCTTTGTTTACATAACAGTGGTACTTTCTGTCTGCAATAATACAGAATGGCTTTTTCATTTTCAGAATTCTGATTTGAAACAACACAAGCTCCAAAACTACTGTATGCCCTGCCGTGAAACTGAATCTACATCTTCCAGTTTACAAATGAAGGTAATGAAGTATGCTGTTCATACATTTCAGACCAGATTCTTTTAGAATAATTTCCTGGTTTACTTTCCTAAGTGTTTAGCACATTCTTAATATTTATATCTTAGGAGTCGATCATTTTAATTATATATCAAGTGCAATGCATTCATTCAGCTAGCAAAGCAATGTGATAAATGTGTCATTTATCATTTTGGACCTATGGAATTATTAAATCTTTTCAATTTGTTCAGTATTCATCTTACCTAGGAATACATGAGCATCTGACTTCAGAGACAAACTTTGAATATATTTTTCATCCATTTCATTTGGTGCTAAAAAGAAGAGATCTTTGTTTTAGAAAAATGTAATTTCAAGCTTAATGATTGTTACCAGAGGAGACTTTGTATAGTTAATGCTTACAAGATAAAGCCCTGGTGGTGCAGTGATTAAAGAGCTTGGCTGCTAACCAAGAGATCAACAGTTCAAATCCACCACCCACTTCTTGGAAACTCTATGGGACAGTTCTGTTCTGTCCTATAAGATGCTATGAGCCAGAATTGGTTTTTTGGTTTTGGTATGTCTATATAGATGAGGGATAGATCAATTGATCTATTCAGTATTTCTAGATTTCTAATATAAAGTGGATGATCCCAGATTAATTTAGAATAATTTGGTATCTTCTCTTAAAAAAAAATATGTACAGCTTTCGATTAACATCCTATATTTTGTATATGTTAGCATATTCACTTATGTTCCTGAATTTTGCCTTTCTCTCATAGACCATAAGCTCTTCAAAAGCCAAGGTATTCAATTTCTTTACCCCAAGGTGTATAATTCTATGCTGTAAACTCAGTAGGCAACAAATTCTTGTTAACTAAGTTAAATCTTGATGAATAAACCTCTGGCAACTGTTAAGATATTCTGATTCATGAAGCATTCAAGTGTCTCCAAGAAATCTTTTCCTTTCAGTATGTTTGGAGAAATCTGACATTTTGGTTTTCAATTACCTTGGGTACAAAAAAAAAAAAAAAAAAAAATTGAACCTAGTCTTCAAATAGGTTTTCAGGTGACAATATTATTCAACATTTTTTTGGAAATAGTTGTACATGATAGTAATTCAACAAAGATAAATGCAGCACACATTATATACTAGGGGCATTGCAGAGATATCAAAGCAACTTACAGTGTAATGGTGGGAACATGATCTCAGAATCAGATTATTTCAGTATAGTATCATGTCTCAGCTGAGTTTCCTCCAAAAATAATAACCTTGGATAAAGGCTTGAATGTTGGAAGTTTATAATAGAATATTATCCCCGGTAGTAGAGTATACTATTGAAGAAGTTGGGATCACATGAGAATGAGGCCTTACGAAATGTATTACAGAACTTTCCTTCCCAAGGATTAAAAGTGGGAAGCATTTATTTATACGTTACAGTCACACATGGGTCAAGGGTGACCCCCTGGGCATTAATTTTAAGAAATTTCATATCGCATGCTCATGAAGTCTGGTAAGTTCCTAACGCTCAGAGAAGCAATGAGCCAGGAAATGAGAGGAAAGAATCACAGGCCTAAGGTAAAATGCTTCCCCTTTGCACCTGTGCCAAGCCAGTCAAAGTTTACATCAATTCGCTCACTCCTACTTTAGCACTGGCTGAAGAACAAGGTGGATCCCAGAGAATATTGAAGTTTCCAATACATATGGTAAGGACTAAAATAGTGGGGTGCTTCAGAAGCACAGAGAAAAACCCTTGGAGGCCAGCATGGGCTTTGGAGAAGGCTTCTTGAAGTTTATTATGGCCCAGATAAAGAAAATAGAAATGTAGGAGAATGATATTAGATTCTCAGAATGGATTGGGATCCTAAGATTCATGGCTAAAAATGCACGACTTTAAGTACCCTATGCTATAAATTCAAGAGAATTACCAGCTGTTTGCCTCAGCCACCTGTCCACAGGACTTAACGCATTGATAGCCATTTTGCAATACCAGAGTCACAAAACCAACCCACCACAACTCTTGTCCATGTAGAAGGGATGAGCTCCCTCTTGGTGGATTACAATGTTCATGAACAGGGGCAGTTTTCTCCTATATCTACCTATAGAAGAGTAATACGCTCCACTTCCCCACCAAGGGAAAAGGGATCCAAGAGAAATACCAAATCACATATGTATTTACACACTGAATCTGAAGAACTTTCTTTGTATTTCCTGAGCAAGAGAAAAGAAGAGTGCAAGAGATATCATAGTGAGGTACTTCCAAATGGGTTGAGTTCCATTACCATCTCCTACACTCTTTAATTCTGAGTTGCCCAGGAAATATGCTACTGCAGTCTGAAGGTGATAGTAAACCCAGAGCTGGGGGGAGGGAGTGGGAGGCCCTGAAAGTTAGATGAGTTTGTGTGCTCTAGTCCAAGTCAAACAACCACAGTGTGCAGCAAAGAGACATATGCATCAGAGGAATATGACCTGAGACATCTGGATGGTTGGGAAATCAGTCAGAAATGTTGGGGAATTACTTTGGAAGAACCTCTCCTCAGTGGGTCCTCTTGGAAACAACATCTGTCCACACCAAGCCCATAAACTACAAGCTAGACAGCAGTAGAGCCAGCCGAATAGAATAATATAAGACTTGTCTTCTCCTGTCTCCAACAGTAGAGAAGAGAGCCCAAGGAAGAAGAGTGAGTGTGTATCTGTGTAGAGAGAGAGGGAGACAGAAAGAAAGAACATGAGCAAACCAGGTACTTCCCTTACCCCTTCTTTTTAATTAGCGTATTAAAAAAAAAAAGTTGCCCTCAAGTAGATTCCGACTCATAGCCACCCTATAGAACAGAGTAGAACTGCCCATAGGATTTTCAAGGAGTGGCTGGTGAATTCGAACTGCCGACCTTTTGGTTGGCAGACGAGCTCTTAATCACTGCTTCACCAGGGCTACCATTAATTAGTCTATCCTAGGGTGTTAAATCAAATATTAGGGTGTTAAATCAAATATGAGATTAGTGTTTTAAACAATACTGAGCCTTAAGAACTAAAATGAGACTGAATAAACAAAAGTCACTGAAAACCTATACAATTAGACTAAGATGGTACATTAAGAGAACCCACTACATACCCAGCAAAGGGCAATCTAACAGAGCACATTTAATTTCAGGTATTAAAATATAAAAACCATATCATATCCCAAAGACTCATTAATTAGTTGGTAATAAACTAACATTTATTGTACAGTTACTATGGGCCTGAACGTTACTAATTCCTTCACATTCTTTATTTTACAGATGAGGAAACTAAGATTTAGAGAGGTTAAGTAACTTTTCAAAGGACCTGTAGCAGAGTCAAGATTTTAAATCATTCTATTTGCCTGACACCAAAGGGCATTGCATTAACTGCTATGTTATAATGTCACTCTTTGGAAAGGCATCACAAGCAAACAGAAGAGCATGAGAAAGGCAGAGTGGCATGAAACAATATGACATGTATGTGGAGTTACATGAAGTTTAGCATGGCTAAAGTATTAAGAGTGAGGTGTGGAATAGAAGGAGATTAGTGCACTGAGGACAGATCACTGGGTGGGAACAAGGTCATGGGGTCCTTTTGTGTACAATGACTCAAACTCTAGTCAGTAGGCAACAGAAAAACACAGAAGGGTTTTTATGGATGCTGAACCCTTAATCTCATCCTGTTGTTGCTGTTAGCTGCTGTCAAGTCAGTTCCGACTCATGGTGACGCTATGTGTGTCAGAGTAGAACTGTGCTCTACAGAGTTTTCAAAGCTGTGACCTTCCGTAAGCAGATCACCAGCCTGTCTTCCAAGACTCCTCTGGGTAGATTCAAACCACCAGCCTTTCAGCTAGTAGTCAAGTGCTCAACTGTTTGGGCCATCCAGGGCCTACAGCTTTCAAATTCCTGTTGGTAACAAGGAAAACCAAGCAAGAGGTTCAGGTTCACAGCCATGACCACCACATGAAAAGCGACTTGAAGAATATCAATTAAAAGTCCACATTCAAAAAGTAAGCTAGACTTTTTTCTTCTCAACCATGAATTCAAAACTTCACAGTTCATTTATTTCCTAGTATTATTTTCCACACAAATATATGAATACCCAGTTTTTAAAGATCTTTATTAATTTAGCAGCTTTTGTAATTTTGCTATGGAATTTATTTTTTTGCAAAAATATGATGGTCATGAGCTAGCTTTAATTTTTATGCCTAGAATTTCATGTGACTAATTTAAAATTTAAACTTCTTAACTGTTATGAATATTTGCCTATGGACCTTTTGACAATATAGAATAAAATATAATCTTATAACACTAAAATTTCTTTACCCCAGGGATTATTTCATACCATAGGTGGTTTCAAATCTTGAGAGTATGGAATTTCAAGCTCAATTCTTCAAAGAAAGTTAGCTAATATTCTGATATTGATTATACTATTGGCCAACATTAATAGCATGCAAGCTGTCTTGAGTATCATAAAAAGTAAAAGCTACTAAAACCGAGACATTGAAAAAAAGTCAAGATACAATCAGACCTGAAAGTAGACATTTTAATGTGTAGTTTTTATGTATTCAACGTAATTTTCAAGTCACTAAAAGTATATTATCACATTCTCTATTGTTTTATGCATGGAGTTAAAATAAACAACAGCAGAGACAAATAGATATGGACGAATACTCTTCTGAGTACACAGAGATCTTGGAACTTCTCCAGACATATCATAAAATGCATGGCATTCTGGCTGTGACATTAAAATCAAAGAGTAATACCTTTTAGATGACATGTTAAATCAAAGTTTTCCAGAGATTAAAGATTACATGGTAAATCTGGTAAAGAAAGGGTGTTATAAATCTGGAATCCTGAAAAATTTTTTTCAAAGTTCTTCATATCTCCTCCCTAAGTCAAACCCCTGAATATAATAATGTTCATTCAAACAGAGATTATGTGTTCAAAAAAGCTGCTAAGAGATTATTGAATATTTAGTGTTGCAACATACATTTATGGTTTGCAGTTTATGGAATGTCACAGTTTCATGGTCACATTAAAGCTCAACTTTGTTTCTTTTCTAAGCACACAAGTGTTGTTGTTGTTAGGTGCCATTGAGTCGGTTCCGACTCATAGCAACCCTATGCACAACAGAATGAAACACTGCCCAGTCCTGAGCCATCCTCACAATCATTGTTATGCTTGACCTCATTGTTGCCGCCATTGTGTCAATCCACCTCGTTGAGGGTCCTCCTCTTTTCCGCTGACCCTGTACTCTGCCAAGCATGATGTCCTTCTGCAGGGATTGATCCCTCCTGACAACATGTCCAAAATATGTAAGACGCAATTTCACCATCCTTGCTTCTAAGGAGCATTCTGGTTGTATTTCCTCCAAGATAGACTGGTTCGTTCTTTGGCAGTCCATGGTATATTCAATATTCTTCACCAATGCCACAATTCAAAGGTGTCAATTCTTCTTCAGTCTTCCTTATTCTTTGTCCAACTTTCACAGGGATACGATTCTACTGAAAATACCAAGGCTTGGGTCAGGCACACCTTAGTCTTCAAGGTGACATCTTTGCTCTTCAACACTTCAAAGAGGTCCTTTGCAGCAGATTTGCCCAATGCAATGCGTCTTTTGATTTCTTGACTGCTCCTTCCGTGGTTGTTGATTGTGGATCCAAGTTAAAATGAAATCCTTGACAACTTCAATCTTTTCTCTCTTTATCATGATGTTGCTCATTGGTCCAGTCGTGAGGATTTTTGTATTCTTTATGTTGAGGTGCAATCCATACTGAAGGCTGTGGTCTTTGATCTTCATTAGTAAGTACTTCAAATCCTCTTCACCTTCAGCAAGCAAGGTTGTGTCATCTGCATAATGCAGGTTGTTAATCAGTCTTCCTCCAATCCTCATGCCCCATTCTTCTTCATATAGTCCAGCTTCTCGGATTATTTTCTCAGCATACAGATTGAACAGGTATGATGAAAGAATACAGCCCTGACACACATGTTTCCTGACTTTAAACCAATCAGTATCCCCTTGTTCTGTCCCAACAACTGCCTCTTGATCTATGTAAAGGTTCTCATGAGCACAATTAAGTGTTCTGGAATTCCCATTCTTCACAATGTTATCCGTAATTTGTTATGATCCAAACAGTCGAATGCCTTTGGATAGTCAACAAAACACAGGTAAATATCCTGGTATTCTCTACTCTCAGCCAGGATCCATCTGACATCAGCAATGATAACCCTGGTTCCAAGTCCTCTTCTGAACCTGGCCTGAATTTCTGGCAGTTCCCTGTCTGTATACTGCTGCAGCCATTTTTGAATGATCTTCAGCAAAATTTTGCTTGCTTGTGATATTAATGATATTGTTCTATAATTTGCACATTTGCTTGGATCACTTTTCTTGGGAATAGACATAAATATAGATCTCTTCCATTCAGTTGGCCAGGAAGCTGTCTTCCATATTTCTTGGCAGAGATAAGTGAGTACCGCCAGCACTGCATCTGTTTGTTGAAACATCTCAATTGATATTCCATCAATTCCTGGAGCCTTGTTTCTCACCAATGCCTTCAGAGTAGCTTGGACTTCTTCCTTCAGTACCATCAGTTCCTGATCATATGCTACCTCTTGAAATGCTCGAACATCGACTAATTCTTTTTGGTACAATGACTCTGTGTATTCCTTCCATCTCTTTTGATGCTTCCTGCTTCATTTAATATTTTCCCCATAGAATCCTTCACTATTGCTACTCGAGGCTTGAATTTTTCTTCAGTTCTTTCAGCTTGAGAAATGCCGAGCGTGTTCTTCCCTTTTGGTTTTCCATCTCCAGCTCTTTGCATGTGTCATTATAATACTTTATCTTCTTGAGCTGCCCTTTGAAATCTTCTGCTCAGTTCTTTTACTTCATCAATTCTTCCTTTTGCTTTAGCTGTTCAATGTTCAAGAGCAAGTTTCAGAGTCTCCTCTGACACCCATCTTGGTCTTTTCTTTCTTTCCTGTCTTTTCAATGACCTCTTGCTTTCTTCATGTATGATGCCCTTGATGTCATCCCGCAACTTGTCTGGTTGTCAGTCACTACTGTTCAATGCATCAAATCTATTCTTCAGACGGTCTCTAAATTCAGGTGGGATATACTCAAGGTCATATTTTGGTTCTCATGGACTTGCTCTGATTTTCTTCAGTTTCAGCTTGAACTTGCATATGAGCAACTGATGGTCGGTTCCACAGTCAGCCTCTGGCCTTGTCCTGACTGATAATATTGAGCTTTTCCATGGTCTATTTCCACAGATGCAGTCAATTTGATTTCTGTGTGTTCCATCTGGTGAGGTCTAGTGTGAGGTCCATGTGTACAGTCACCATTTATGTTGGTGAAAGAAGGTATTTGCAATGAAGAAGTCATTGGTCTTGCAAAATTCTATCATTTGATCTACGGCATTGTTTCTATCACCAAGGCCATATTTTCCAACTACCGATCCTTCTTTGTTTCCAAATTTCACATTCCAATCGTCAGTAATTATCAATGCATCTTGATTGCGTGTTCAATCAATTGTAGCATCTGATAAAACTCTTCTGTTTCTTCATCGTTGGCCCTAGTGGTTGGTGCGTAAACTTGAATAATAGTCATATTAACTGGTCTTCCTTGTAGATGTATGGATATTATCCTACCGCTGACAGCGCTGTGCTTCAGGATAGATCTTGAAATGTTCTTTTTGACAATGAATGCAACACCGTTCCTCTTCAAGGTGTCGTTCCCATCATGGTAGACTATATGATTGTCCAATTCAAAATGGCCAATACCAGTCCATTTCAGCTCATTAATGCCTAGGATATCGATGTTTATGCATTCCATTTCTTTTTTGATGGTTTCTAGTTTTCCTAGATTCATACTTCATACATTCCAGGTTCCAATTATTAATGGATGTTTGCAGCTCTTTCTTCTCATTTTGAGTCGTGCGGTATCAGCAAATGAAGGTCCCGAAAGCTTTACTCCATCCACGTCGTTAAGGTCGACTCCACTTTGAGGAGGCAGCTCTTCCCCAGTCATCTTTTGCGTGCCTTCCAACTTGTGGGGCTCATCTTCCAGCACTATATCAGACAATGTTCCACTGCTATTCATAAGGTTTTCACTGGCTAATGCTTTTCAGAACTAGACTGCCGGGTCCTTCCTCTTAGTCTGTCTTAGTCTGGTAAAGAAAGGGCATTATAAATCTAGAATCCTGAAAATATTTTTCAAAGCTGTTCATATCTCATCCCTAAGTCAAACCCGTGAATATAAGAACGGTCATTCAAAAAGAGATTCTGTGTTCAAAAAAGCTGCTAAGAGATTATTGAATATTTCGTGTTGTAACATACATTTATAATTTGCAATTTATGGAATGTCACAGTTTCATGGTTACATTAAAGCTCAACTTTGTTTCTTTTCTAAGCACACATGTAGGATATATATTGATTTTACCTCAAAGAATTTGGATATTTGTCTTGTTGGGGTAAAATATTAAATATTAATTAAAAGAAAAGCCTAGGCACCTGGTTTGAAAGTGCAAGACTCTTCTGAGAATCTTCATAAAGGGATCATTTTCTTTTTTTATCTTATAAAACAAGGTAGAAATCATGGTCAACATGATTTGCATTCAAATAATCAAAAGAAGGACGCTTTAAACAATAAAATGTTTAGAATTCAGTCTTTTTTTTTTTTTTTTTTTTTCCATTTAACAGCCCCTTCTGGAGTTCCTGGGTGGTACAGTTAATGTTCTCTACTGTTTACTGAAAGGTTGGAGGTTTGAGTCCACCTAGAAGCCCTTTGACAGTCTACTTCTGAAAAATTAGCCATTGAAAACCCTATGGAGTACAGTTCTACCCAGATATACATGGAGTATTCACAAGTCAGAGTCAAATGGACAGCAGTCGGTTACTAGTTTTAGCTCCAAACCAAACCTGTTGCTGTTGAGTCAATTCCAACTCATAGTGACCCTACAGGACAGAGTAGAACTGTCCCATAAGGTTTCCAAGGAGCAGCTGGTGGATTTGAACTGCTGACCTTTTGGTTAGCAGCCTGACCTCTTAACTACTGTACCACCTGGGCTCCAGTTCTAGACCCAGTCAAGTTAAATACATTTTAAGAAAGATTCGATAATAATAATGAAATTTCCCACCCAGAAAATTTAATTCTAATACAATAAGAAAATCTGTGTCAACTATTTAGTGGCTTCTTTATAATGACTATGCTAAAGGATATTTCTTTTTGACTTAGTAAAAATAGTGAAAGTATTGCAAAAGATTTGCCTCAGGTCTTCCCATTTTTAGCAAAAGGTGAATCAGTAGAGGTCATCTAAAATGCTGGATACTATTTTTTTCTAAGTTTTTTTGAAAGCATTGATGACGTGGTAGGAAAATAAGGGATTCCTTCGCAGATCAGAAATAATGAGAAAGCTGGTAGAGCAGTGATAAGCACGTGGCTGCTAACAGAAAGCTTGGTGGTTCAAACTCACCAGCTGCTCTGCAGGAGAGAGATAGGGCAGTCTGCTACCATAAAGATTATAGCTTAGAGATCCTATGGGGGCAGTTCTACTTTGTCTTATAGGGTTGCTATGGATCAGAACAGACTTGAAAGGCAACAGGTTTTTTTTTCTGTTTTAATATTAATTATATCTACAATAGATTTTAAGAGACTAACTTTAACTTTTTTTTCATTCCCAGATATTTTGAAAAAAGTTTGAAGGAAGGCAGAGTAGTAAGAATTACATTTAGTCAATCTGATGTTAAAAGTACATGTATGGGAATACTAAATATGTGTCATTATTCTCTTATTCATTAAGAAATTTCAAAAATTAAGAACATACTACATGTCCTCAGGAAAGATAAATAGCTAGAAAAGGACATCATGTTTTGTAGAGTGTCAGGGAAAATGAGGGAAACTCTCAATTAGATGGATTGACACAATAACCACAAGAGTGGACTCAAACATAACAATGATCATCAAGATGACTCAGGACTGGGCAATATTTCATTCTGTTAAGCTTAAGGTCACCATGAGTCGGAACCTATTCCAGGGTAACTAAATAAAAAACAACAGTACATGATATAGAAAAGTTCTTAACATTGAAAGAAATTGTAATGAAGTTGTAAATAATTCAACGTTATACAAACTATGTAAAAAAGACCAGATCAGTGAAGTGTGACTAGCCTTCAATTAGTCAATAAGCCACTGTGTTCCTAGCATAAACTATGTACTGTACAGACACAAATGGAAGATATGATCCATGGTATCAAAGGGATTAGATTTAATTAAGAAGCCAAGAGTACACACTTCTATAGAAATTATGGAAAATAAAAGAGAAAACATAGTGAATGTTACAATTCACAAAAAAAAATAATAAAGATGCAATGTGAGTGTTCAATTGTTTCAATAAGCTGTTACAATATTATCATATGGGTTCAAAATTAATTGGGCTATGTTCAAATTGTCATATTAATGACTTTAAATTTATTCAGTACCTTAAATTATTTGACTAGAAATACTCACATTCACATTCCCTCACTCCTCTCCTCCCCTCCCATCTTTCTCCTTCTCTCTTCTCCTACTTCCCTTTTTCTCTGCCCTAGATGCATGAATTTAATTACATGGTTGTTAAACTATAGAATAAATATTGTAAATATTCTTTCTTATAGCATTTTAATTCAAAAATGGTTGCAGCAGTACGTCAACAGGGAACTACAAAAAATTCAAGCCAGATTCAGAAGAGGACATGGAATGAGAGATATCATTGCTGATGTCAGATGGATGTTGACTGAAACCAGAGAATATCAGAAGGATGTTTACCTGTGTTTTACTGACTATGCAAAGGCATTCGACTGTGTGGATCATGACAAATTAAGGATAACATTGCAAAGAATGAGAATTCCAAAACACTTAACTGTGTTCATGTGGAACCTGTACATAGACCAAGAGGCAGTCTTTTGAACAGAACAAGGGGATACTTGGTGGTTTAAAATCAAGAAATTGTGTATCAGTGTTGTATCCTTTCATCATACTTATTCAATCTGTATGCTGAGCAAATAATATGAGAAGGTGAACTATATGAAGAACTTGATATCAGGATTGGAGAAAGACTCCTTAACAAAGTGAGATATGCAGATGACACAACCTTTCTTGCTGAAATGAAGAGGACTCGAGGAACTTACCAATGAAGATCAAAGGCTACAGCCTTCAGTATGGATTGCACCTCATAATTAAGAAAACAAAAATCCTTACAACTGGACCCATAAGCAACATTATGATAAGTGGAGAAAATACTGAAGTTGTACAGGATTTCGTTTTACTTGGAACCACCATCAATGCCCCTGGAAGCAGCAGTCAAGAAATCAAATGACGTATTGCATCGGGCAAATCTGCTGCAAAAACCTCTATGGAGTGTTGAAACGCAAAAATGTCACCTTGAGGACTAAGGTGCACCTGACCCAAGCCATGATATTTTCAATTGCTTCACATGCCTGCGTAAGTGGGACAACGAATAAGAAAGACAGAAGAAGAATTGATGACTTTGAATTATGGTGTTGGTGAGGAATATTGAGTATACCATGGGCTGCCAGAAGAACAAACAAATCTGTCTTGGAAGAAGTACAGTCAGAGTGCACCTTGAAGGTGACTATGGAGAGGCTTCATCTCACATACTTTGGACATGTTATCAGTAGGGTCCAGTCCCTGGAGAAGGACATTGTGCTTGGTAAGGTAGAGGGTCAGCAAAAAGTAGGAAGGCCCTGAACAAGATGGATTGAGACGATGGCTGCAACAATGGGCTCAAACATAGCAATGATTGTGAGGATGGTGCAGGACTGTGTGGTGTTTCGTTCTGTTGTACATATGGTCGCTGTGTCGGAGTGACTCGAAAGCACCTAACAAGAGAAATGGTAAACAACAGCAAGTGTCTTATCTGTTTTATAATATCTTTAACACAAATGGAAGTGAAACAACTGTAATGGAGGGTAGGAAAAAGTCAACAAAGTTTTCTTTAAGTTCCCAGACCAAATGCAAACATTAAAAAACCAATATTAAGCATATATAAATGGAAGTGTTTTGGTCCAGACAGGCTGGCAAATATAACATTTAAGTGAAAAAGGCACCAAAATGCTTCCCCTTCTATTAAAACCCAAAGAATTTTAATTTAAACTTAATTAGATTTTTAAGGAAAACATTACACATTATCCAGTCTCCAAGGACATGCAAAATAATGTCCTTTGCAGGAAGTTGGTTCAGCATTGACTAGTTGCCAACTGTCAAAGTAAGGAATTTTTAAAGGGATCTGTATGCAGAGCTTTAAAAAAAGGTAGAGGAATTAATATATACATGTATAAATAATGTAACTCCTGCTATATTTTTCTGTGAAACTATTCTTTTACGATGAAAGTGATGCACATTGCAAATGGGAAAATATTCATTCCAGTTTCTTAAAGATGAAAAAGTATTATTATAATTTTACATAAATTATCACTTTTTTCTGTTTTAAGAGAAGGAACTTCAATCAAAAAAAAAATTCAAGTTTAGCAAGTCATCCCCTTACAACCTATAAATCTTTTCTAATTTATTCTTAAATTCTTAAATGTCTTGATTATTCAAATGATGAATCTATAGATTAAATACTTACATAAGGGATGAATAATGATGTCTAAATTACTACATGGGCTAAATGCAGCCATTCCTCACATTAAAAATGTGCTATTTATATTTATTATCTTCAAATTTTACGTGTGCATAATACAAGTAATTGAACTCAAAATACAGGAAATTCTTATTCCTGAGGGTATAATATTGATTATGAGCCTAAACCCTGGCCAGTCTTCAACAAATAAGAAACTTTAATCAAGGGCCATGTGCAAAAGCTCCAGGTCATGATTAGTGGTTTGAATAGAAACTAAAAGAAAATTTCCATTGAGAGAGTTTCATAGGGCCTGAAATTCTTGCTGCTAAGGAAGTAATGAAGTTGTAATATATCTCTGTCTTCCAATAGTATTTTGTACATTACCATATGGACACCCATAGTTTTAAAATATGCATGCTTACACTTAAATGGAAAACTACATTGTAATTAAACTTTTATTAATAGAAACAATTTGTATTTTGTTTTGTGTTCAATTTTTATTTCTATTTCCCATCTTCATTCTGCCTTTCTTTCCATCACCAGCCAATGTGAAATGCTGGATGCATAACTTTTTGTTTGTATGCATTCTTGTAAGATGTATAATGTGGTGTTATGTTCATTTATTTTAAATTTACACAAGTATCTTGCTGTAGAGTTCCGTCTTCTTCTTACTTTGTTTTAACGCTATATTTAAGATCTATTTTTCTGTGTTACATTTAGACTAAGGTAGCCAGCCTCCAAGATGGCTCCCAATGATTGATGCTTCTTAGTAATCATCTGGGTCAGTGTGGGTTGCCTCCCACACTGACCCAGAACTAGCCCTATGTATGATTATTAGAATGCAGCGGAAATGATGGTGTGTGACTTCTGAGGCTAGGCCATAAAAGGCAATGTGGCTTCTGCCTGGATCTTTCTCTCTGGACATGCTCACCCTTGGAACCCATGAATCATGTTGAGAGGAAACGAAGGGCACAGGAAGAGGCTACGTGTAGTCATTTTAGTCAACAATTCCAACCAAAATTGTAGACAATAGCCACCTTCAAGTGACAAAAATGTAAGTGAGTCTGTCTTTAGATAAGTCCAGCCCCTGGTCTTTGAGCAGCCCAGCTGAGGCCAAATGTAATGAGATGTGCTTCCCCACCTAAGTCTCTAATCTCTCTCTCTCTCTATCAATCTATCTGTGTGTGTACGTGTGTGAAAGAGAGAGAGAAACAGTAGTTGGGAGCTCCAAGAAGCAGATGCCAAGAACCCATAAGATGTATAAAAGATCCTTCATAGAAAATGTCTGTGAAGGATAAAAGGGGAGTGGTAAGAAGGAGGAGGCAAGAGTCTCCAGATTTTCAGGCAGGTCTGATAACTCTTGAAAAGAGACAAGGAAGAAAGGAAGATTGGGAAGGAAGAGCTTCAGACTACACTGCATTTATGAACAAGTTTTGCCAGGCACATGAGAAGCTCCAAAGTAAGGGTGCCTGTAGAGGAGTCCCATATTAGATGGAAATGACCTGGCTCTAACTCACCTATCATGCCCAGTGATTGGCTGGGAGGAACTCCAAAAGCATGACCTTGACCTGAACACCACAGTAGATAGTCTACAAGAGAGGTAGAGGTTGTCAGGTAGCTACACTCCACGGGGAAGCTTCTCTTCATGACAATCATAGTTTATTCCTTTCAAAGCACAGATCCATTTTTCTGTGGATCTTTAGGAAGTAGCTCTCTCCCAGTTCCTGTGGGTCTTATTTCTTGAGGGAAACTTAGAAGATAGAGATAAATGGGACAAAGAGACAATCCTCATTACCCGTTTCTGCCGAATCCCTTCCAACTCAATGGGATAACTATAGCCCTTGTTAATGCTGCTTTTCTCGGGACAACTGGTACTCATTATCTCCCTTCCCCACTATCCTTTATATCTATTCTCTTACTTTTGCAATTCTTGATGAATTACCTTGATGGTGCAACCTAAACTTTCATTCCTGAAAGGGCTAGGCTCTTGGTAATTACATTGTTCTCAGGCTAAGGTTGTTACACGGCTAAGGTTGTTACACATGTCCATTCATAGTTACAAGCAGGAAAAGTAGAATCACAAGGCACCCAAGTGGATCAACTGAGTTCCACACGTATTCCTCCCTGCCTCCATTGTATAAAAGAAGCCCCCTTCTTCTTGCTACCCTGATTAATTATCCCTGCCAAGATTATCACTTCTTTTCTTGCCTGCTGTTCCCTGGACACCAGGAATTCAAAATACCTAGATGACAGCCCAGAAATCCTGGTGGCGTAGTGGTTAAGTGCTACGGCTGCTAACCAAAGGGTCGGCAGTTCAAATCCTCCAGGTGCTCCTTGGAAACTCTATGGGGCAGTTCTACTCTGTCCTATAGGATCACTATGAGTCAGAATCGACTCGATGGCACTGGGTTTGGTTTTGGTTTTTAGAGGACAGCCATAGCTTGTAGTTCAGTGGGACCATTGTTGTGTACCCTGGCAAAAGTGTGCAAACTTTGTAGATCCTTATGCTGCAGAGCTTAGAATTGTTAAATGGAAAGGACAGAATCCCCAGTGGATCACTGAGATGATAGTCAGTGAATTTGTGATTGCCAGTCTTATGTTCCTGCTTCTTTGAACAAGAACCCTCAAATCCAGACCCAGGGATCCTCCTCCTTGCTCCTGCCAGTTTTTCCAGCTAATTTTGGAAGTTTATTTGGAATGCAATCTCTTTCTCCCGTATCAGGCGTAACATGTACACAGCTAGTTCACGGCTAAAATGTAATTGTAGTTATTGGCCTTTCAGACAGAAAAGGAGTTTGAGGCCACTACTAAGGGAGGTACTTGGAGGCATCTATATGTCATCTTGCACAGGGGAAGCCTTCAATCTTTCTAGGCAGGCGTGGGAAATCTCTGCAAATTCTGAGGGTTCAGAGGGCTCAGCAGGGACAAAATCTGCAGGGGGCATCCATCTAGAAACCCTCATCTTATATTCCAGAGTCCCAGGTTTTTCTCACCAAGGCTTTGTCCTAGCATACCAATATGGAGCTCTGTGTCTATAATCATGATGTCCTGAGTTTCCTCCTCATATGTGTCTGCTCTTCCAAGAAGAGAAGGGTCTCTTTGTAAGCCCCTTGGCTCTCATGCCTAACTTTTAACTGTTTGTTACCCACCCTTCATGTCTCATTATTCCTCTGCAGGGAATCGGTACAACTTAGTAATATTCAATCAACTCTGCTGGCCCCATATTTTTCAAATGCCTGAATCATCACACTAGCAAGGTTACTTCTCTCTACCAGGGTTATTTACCCAGGTAAAAATCTTCAGTAACTGGGCTACTATTATGCCAGGGACAACCTGTGCTCACGCTCCACACAGGATAACATCTTGCTGACCCTCTGAGCAGTAAATGAGCCAGTCCCTGAGCCCTGTCTTACTACCTGCTTTCTTGGACTATTCTGGGCAACACTTTTGCCAGTTTGAGTTCTCCAGAAGTTGACACCAAGATGGAATTAACATGCAAGAGTTTTACTGAGAAAAATGCCACAAAGGATAAAGTAAAAGAGATCAGGAGAGCTTACAGACCATGATACAGGTCTAACACCTGTGAAAGGACAGAGGAAAGGAAGAAAGGACGGTAGGAAGGACAGTGCAGTTCTGAAAAAGTCTCAGCTAGGCTGATAAGAAGCCCCTAATCAAAGGTTGCCCACTAGAAGCATCTCACATCAGACAGAAATGGCCCAGCTTTTAACCTAAAGCAAAGATGAGGTCAGGGGGGCAGGGAAGCAAGAATGATTGAAACAGACCACCAGAACGGAAATAATGGGAATGTTGATGCAATGCGGAAAATGTGACCAATGTCATTGAACAATATGTGTAAAAATTGTTAAAATGGGAACCTAATTGGCTTTATAAATTATCGCCAAAAACTCAATATATGTATACATCACTGGCCCAGCTCTCCCAGCAGTGCCATGCTAGGAACAGCCCAGGAAGAGTGTAATCTCAGCATAAGAGCTATGGTATATGTGGAAACTTAGCAGCTGGAGGCAGCCAGTTAACCATGGTTCCCATAAGGTTCCCTTGAAAAGAAATCTGAGGAATACATGTCTCCCTAGTGAGGAAAATAAATGTTGTCATAGTCCGAGTCCATTGCTTCTTAATGCAGCATAGTCCTCCGCAGTGTACATCCCCCACATTTTACTGATCTATTTCCCCATAATTGACACCCAGGTGGCCTCCACCCCCTTGCCACCACATTTAATGCTGTACATGACCCTACCTTCCTGTGCCAGAATTTCTTTGTATTATAGACACAGGAGAAGAATGGCTGAGTCATAAGTTATTCATACGGTTATTTTGACAAAGGCGTGGTTGATATTGCTTCAGTTTGACTGCACCCAGCCTAGGTTCTCAGCAGCAGTGCCTGTCAAATTTGGTTTTATTCAGCTTTCCAATTTTTGCTGATCTATTGGGTATATAATGATAATTTGTTGTGTATAGTTCTCTCATTACGAATGTTTTTCGACAACAGTTCATATGCCTGTTTTTGAGTTTCCTCCTCTGTAGACTGCCTGCTCATATCCTTTGCCTATATATGTGTGTAAAAAATGCAAGTATTTCTTGTTATCAAAATCTAATCCATTTCTGAAAACAGTTTAGATAGCAGTTCATTTATAGTGGAAACTTATAATCCATTAATTAAAAAAATAATGGCAATACAGATTACCCAAAAACCACAGCCAATTCCCCCCAAATATAATGAAAATTTTCTTAAAAACCTATAAGAATCAACCAAGAATTTCTGCACAATATAAAAAAAATTAAAATGCCAGTTGCTTAATGAACCCATTTGTAAGGTATGGTTGTATATGATATACATTATTGTACAGTCTCATATATGAGTTATGTTTTTCACCTACACTGCGATATATTGTTGATAAGCAATAAATAATGTTTAAAGAAACAAAAACAATTCAAGCTAACAAGTAGCAAAATCAACTGAAGAAGCAAGGTGATTTTTTTAGTGGTCATTTACTAAGTGAAGATTTGTCTGGATGAGGTGTGGTAGTATTGGGGAAGGGTATAGAGGTTGTAGGTCACTCTTCCTGTGTAGTAGTGGTTAAAGGTAAGTAAGAGTGAGGAGGTAAAAAGCATGTGAAATAGTAAAAGCCTGATGTTCATGCGTATTCAAATACAAGGTATGTGTAGACAGTCTTCTCTTCTTAGCACCCTAGACTCTGGAAACAGATAACTGTGAACCACCTTTCAAAGAGGTAGATGCAATGGGATGAAAAGTAAATCCAAATAGACATCCAATTGTGTTCCTTTTGCTTTGCATTATGGAGCTCCTGATCACACGAGGCTGCACTTGCATTTGCACTTCTGAATGTGACGCTTTTGCTTGTGTGATGACCAGAACCACTTGCAACAGCAATCATTTTGTCTACGTGGTATTAAAGTTGTATTTAGAATTTGGCATTGAACGTGTATGGGTCTTCTTCCTTTGTTAAATGAATTCCTTGGTGTTAAATTCTGTATTATATGAAGCTAACTGTTCTTAATATTTTTACTATTTATCTCAATAAATCTAACCTCTTTAGCGATCTCCAGGATATTTTGCTTTACATCAATCACTTCCTTAAATCTTGGAAAAGAGTAACAAATTGTGGGACAAGTGTCTTCCATACTTTATATGCTGTGGTACAAATTTCTTTCAATGCCTGATTAATTAATTTGAGTATCTCCTTGATGTCAAAACTATTCCATAAATCCTTTGCTAAAGCAGTGCCACACCAGACACTGTATGCAGTATTTGAGCAGCCAAAAAGACCACTGAGATAAAAACTTCCTAATCAATAACACTAGAGGCAAAAATATCACTCAGATAGGATCTTCCTAAGCCATAAAATAGAGGAATGTCTGCGAACATTATCTATCATCAAAAGATGCTTGTTTGCAAGACTTCCCTTTGTATGTTCCATTATGAATAATCAATAAGATAAAGCCTCTGATAACCACTAAACACTTGCTTCAGAAAGTGCTCACTTCTCTGTGTTCACTTAAGGGACTTGAAGTTCGAGGAGTAATGCACCAACAAAAAGTTTAGCTTAATGGTCTCACAGTTTCCACCTAAAAATTTTAGCCTATGTTTTAGATGTCTGGCAGTTCTTTCTTGGTGCTGTTTTTTGCCATCAAATAGATTTTGACCCATAATGGCCCCATGTGACAGAGTAGAACTTCCCCGTATGGTTTCTTAAGCTGAAATCTTTATGGGAACTGATCTGCAGGTGTTTTCTCTAGCGGATCGCCAGGGTTTTTTCCCACAGAGCTGCTGGGTGGGTTCCAATCGCCAACCTTCTGGTAAGCAGCAGAGCATTTAACCATTGCACCATGTCCTTAGTTTTCTGAAATAAGCCTACGTGTTGCTATTTATCTCCAGAGATACCCTATTTCATCACTATTGAAAACCTACTTTTCAAAATAGCCACTTTCATCAGTAGTTTCTGTAATTCACTAGGAAGGACCACTGCAGGCTCAATATCAGCAGCAGCTACTTTCCCTGTGACCTTCAAATTAGATGGTCTCGCATGGTCTTTAAATCTTCTGAACCATTCCAGACCTGCTCAAACTGAGGTCTTTCAGTGCATCATCTCTTTCCTCCATCCCCATTCTTCACATATTAGATGTTTAATGCTACATTAACATGGTTCTCCATGGCATCTCATAATGACTGAGGTTGTCAATACATATTGTTTTTGTTCTGTGCCATAAAGTAAACTCCAACTCATAGTGACCCTATATGACAGAGAAGAACTGCCCCATAGGGTTTCTTGGGGTGTAATCCTTATGGGATCTGCTGCAAAAGACCTCTTTAAAAGCAAAGATGTCACCTTGAGGGCTAAGGTATTCCTGACCCAAGCTATGGTGTTTTCAATTGCCTCATGCATACAAAAGCTGGACAATGAATAAGGAAGACCGAAGAAGCACTGACGCCTTTGAATTGTGGTATTGGCGAAGAATATTGAATATACCATGGACTGCCAAAATAATGAACAAATCTGTCTTGGAAGAAGTACAACCAGCATGCTCCTTAGAAGCAAGGATGTCGAGACAATGTCTCACATACTTTGGACTTGTTATCAGGAGGGATCAGTCCCTGGAGAAGGACACCATGCTTGGTAAAGTATCAGGTCAGCAAAAAAGACAAAGACCCTCAACGAGATGGATTGACACAGTAGCTGCAACAATGGGCTCAAGAAAAGCAACAATTGTGAGGATGGCACAGGACTGGGCAATGTTTTGTTCTGTTGTGCAGAGGGTCACTATGAGTCAGAACTGACTTAACGGCACCTAACAATGACAGTCTTTATGGGAGCAGATCATTGGTCTTTTTTCCCACAAGTGGCTGGAAGGTTCAAACCACTGACCTTTCAGTTGGTAACTCAGCTCTTAACGATTTTGCCACCAGGACTCCTTTGTCAATATGTAGTACATTGTTATTTCTCTAGTTTTTTTTTAATTATGCTATATTCAAGTAACATGAAATAATTCAGTACCAATAACACTTTCCTTATTCTTTTTTAAACTTCCTCACATGTAGAAAAATCATTGTATTTCTGGTAAACGGAGACAAGTGTATTGCCAGGCTTATGTTTTTTATGAGCTCTCTCTTAATACAATTTATCATTTCCAACTTTTCTTCTAATAGATGGGTTTTTCTGAATCTTTAGGCATGCTTAATTTCTTAAAGGACATTTTAATAATGTAAGAAAGAGAGCCTTGGTGATGGAGTGGTTAAGAGCTTGACTGCTAACCAAAAGGTCAGCAGTTTGAATCCACCAGCAGCTCAACGGAAACCCTATGTGGCATTTGGACTCTGTCCTACAGGGTTGTTATGAGTTGAAATTAATTCAACGGCAACATTTTTGCCCCCATTAATGTAAGGAAAACAATAGATAATGTCTAATACTTTTAAACAATTGATCCTATTGGGAGGAGAACTAAGATTACTGAAACCTGGTCTACATCTTCTCATTCAGACTCTTAAGCAACTTAGATTTTTTTCCTGGTACATTACACTGTGTTTTAAATTCAAACAATGAATACAGGGAAAATTTTGCAAGCCATTATAATGAATATTTGGTTAAAAGTTCAACTATCTAGAGACACATATGTATTTGCAGCACTTTATGATTCACTCAATGACTCATTCACATAAGAGCACATGTTATTATTTGTACATTTAAGCAAGATTGAGTGAGATACAGGCATCAAGTGGCTTTGAATTTGGGTGTGGGTAGAACAATGGCTTAAAAACCAGAAAAAAAATACTGTTTACATTAAAAAATATGCACCCAATGACGGGGGGGATCAATCTGAACAATAAGAAGACTAAATGAGTGTCCTGTCATGAAAGAAATAGAAGAGAGAGTATATAGTTTACACACAGAAAAAAACAATCTTTGATGATTTTGAAGGAGGGGAGGGGTAGGGAGGGAAAATCACTAATTAGATAGTAGACAAGTGTTAACTTTGGTGAAGGGAAAGACAATACACAATATAAGGGAGATCAGCACGACCTGACCATGGTTGTTGTCGACTTGATTCCAACTCAAGCTTCCTAAAAAACACATTCAAATACCCTGAGGGACCAAGTTATTGGGACTGGGGGCTAGGGACCATGGTCTCGAGGGACATCTAGGTCAAATGGCATAAGACAATTCGTAAAGAAAATGTTCTACATCCTACTTTAGCGAGTAGTATTTGGGGTCTTAAAATCTTGTGGATGGCCATCTAAGATACATCTATTGGTCTCATCTCTTTCAGAGGAAAGGAGAATGAAGAAAACCAACGACACAAGGAAAATATTAGTCCAAAGGACTAATGGACCACATGAACCACAGCCTCCACAAGCCTAAGCCCATAAAAACTACATGGTGCCTGGCTACCACTACCAATGGCTCTGACAGGGATCACAATAGAAGGTCTTGGACAGAGCAAGAGAAAAATGTAGAATAAAATTCAAATTCACAAAAAAAGACCAGACTTACTGGTCTGACAGAGACTGGAGGAACCCCTGAAACCATGGCCCCTGGACATGCTGCTAACTGAGAACTGAAGCCACTCCTGAAGTCCACCTTTCAGCCAAAGATTAGACAGGCCTATAAAACAAACAGTAACACGTGATGAACATGCTTCTTAGTTCAATTGCGTATATACGAGACCAAATGGGCAACACCTGCCCAAAAGCAAAGACGAGAAGGAAAGAAGGGACACAAAAACTGGATGAATGGACATGGGGAACCTGGGTTGTAAAGGGAAAGGGGGTATATTAGTTATCTAGTACTGCTCCAACAGAAATACCACAAGTGGATGGCTTCAACAAACAGAAGTTTATTCTCTTACAGTCTAGTAGGCTAGAAGACCAAATTTAGGGTGTCAGGTCCAGGGGAAGGCCTTCTCTGTTGGCTCTGGAGGAAGGTCGGAGTCATCAACCTTCCCTTGGTCTAGGACATTCTCCACACAGGACCTTCTGGTCCAAAGGACACACTGTGCTTCTGGTACTGCTTTCTTGGTGGTATGAGGTCCCCCTGTATCTCTGCTCACTTCTCTCTTTTATATCTCAAAAGAGATTGGCTTAAGATACTGTACTATCTTAATTTGTAGATCTCATCAATATAACTGCCGCTAATCCATCTCATTAACATCATAGTGATAGAATTTACAACATATAGGGAAATCACATCAGATGAAAATCACACAATACTGGGAATCATGACCTAGCCAAGCTCACAGATATTTTGGGGGGGACACAATTCAATCCACGACAGGGGGAGAGTGCTGACACATTGGCAGGGATTGCATCCAATATCAAAAAACAATTTATGTATACATTTTTGAATGAGAAACTAATCTGTGCTATAAACTTTCACCTAAAACACAATAAAATTTAAAAAACAATAAAATTGGCTTCCAGTGGATGCCAAACAGAGGGCAAAAAATTCCTGTTAATATTTATTTTAAAGTCTGAAGTCCATGCTACCTAGTAAGAGTGCATCACCACCTTGTGGAAATTCCTTCAAACTACAGACACATGATTCCAAGACCCAAGTGAAGTCAAGGAATAGACTAGTAAGTCAACCTATTTCATCTTCATTTAATTTACTTTGACATTATCTCTGTGTAACTCACAATCAAATCTTAGTCTCTGATCCCAGTCTTTTTATCCAACTTTAGTCCAATATTTCCAACTGCCTGGTTCACATTCTTACCTGATGCTTACTGCCACATACAATATCATAAATTCTAAACCAAACTCTTCCTGATAATTCTGTTCATATTAATGGCCATTCATACTGTGTTCAGTCATCCAGGCTGAAAAATGATTGGCCATCTTTGACTTATTCATCCATGAAAACTCACTTTGCTTTACAATTAGTCACCAAATTTTGTTAGTCTTAACTTCTAAATGTCTTTCCCACTGATTGTCTCTTTTTTTTATCTCTACTGACAATATACTATGTTGTACCTTTGTAATTGCAAACCTAAGCCATCATAACAGTTTTCTAACCAGCATCTGTGGTTTTAGAGTCTTCTCTTCACCCACTGTCCACTGCTAATACTATATATCTTCCTTGTGTCAGTTAGGTACTTGGTTTACAATTGTCTCAGGCTTTATAGCCTCCAATACTCTTTACACAGTCTATATATTCCCTACCTTTTCTCCCACTAGTGTATTGAATATCTGATGCTCCAATCACACTCTCTACTCACTATGTCACAAATATGCTTTCATGCTCTCCTATCTCAGCTCCTAAGCTCATTTTCAATGTATATGTCATGTGTTTCTACCATCTCCGGATGTCAAATCCTTGAGAGTATTTGAACATTTTAGCAGGAAAGTATAATGAACTTGACTTTTGATAGAAAAAAAAATTTCTTCTCAATCAGAAAAGATCTTCCAATCTGGATGTTAGACAGATGCACATGGAGTAGTGGATATTAACTTGACAAAGTGGGCGGCCAAGTCCATATTGATTACCAGTGGTATTAAAAAAATGTTGCAACCATATGACTCTTACATCCAGAAATCACGTCTATCCTTCAAGAACTATATTAAGTGCTTTTATGAAGTCTTCTCTTAAATCCCCAGCCAGATGAGCCAGCTCCTTTCTACTTTCATACTGTGCCTTGTATTATAATTATCTGAGTTATTCTTGCCTCATTATTAATACTTCAATATTATAAACACCATACAGAGCTATAGATTTCTCTTTATCTAAACGACTATAGTACATAAGCTATGAGTTCTCTCCCCACTAATACTAACGAAGCAGAATTCTATATCCACAATTAGTTTAACTCTCAACAAAATAGAAACCGTGGTGGCATAGTGGTTAAGTGCTATGGCTGCTAACAAAAATGTCTGCAGTTCGAATCCACCAGGCGCTCCTTGGAAACTCTGTGGGGCAATTCTACTCTGTTCTATAGGGTCGCTATGAGTCGGAATCAAATTGACAGCAACGGGTTCTCAACAAAACAGAGGAGTAGAGTTTGGTAATTGTCCACCAACACTCTGCCACCTCACAGGACTTCTCTCTATCTTTATAAAACTGAAAGGAGGACATGACATATGGAAGAGAGTGTCCTCTAACATGTCTTAATTCTGATTCACTTAGGTTGCTATATGACTTTCATATTCTAGCTTTTTTCTTTTTTCCTTCTGTATAAAAATCTACTTAGCTTAGAGTTTAGTAGGTATATTGGTCTTCTGGTTTTACTTGCAGCACAAATCCCCTTACTGACTAAATTTGCATTTTTAATCAAACAAATTTTAATTTTTTCAGGAGAAAAATGGATATAACTTTATCTTTCAATAGATGGTTTCTTTGTAGTGTGCAAGATAACACAGGGTGAGTTGATGGGAGAGGAACTGACCATAGAATGCTAGTGCTGGGTGATGGCTGGAGTTTGGCATGTGTTTAGAGTCACATCAGGTCACAATTGCAACATTGTTGTTGGGAGATTTAGTGGGACAGGAGGAAGCACTACAGATCTCCATTTAAGTAGGATATCCTAGAGACAGATCAGATGAGCAGTATTCAAAGAGAAGATCAGACAAGGAAGCCTTTGGTCAAGATCGTAAGCAGCACCAGGGAGAGCTCCCTGTGTATGTTAGTCTTCACAAGCAGGAAACAAATGGTTTATTCTTTTACTGCTGGCAGCTCAGAACTTTTCAAATGTGCCTGATTCCTACAGAGAGTTTACCTGACAGTATAGGTCTCAGGCCTGTTTGGTCAAGTCCCTAGGAAATCCTGGTGGTGTAGTGGTTTAAGTGCTACAGCTGCTAACCAAGAGGTCGGCAGTTCAAATCCACCAGGCGCTCCTTGGAAACTCCATGGGGCAGTTCTACTCCTATAGGGTTACTACGAGTCAGAATCGACTTGACGGCAGTGGGTTTGTTTTTTGGTTTTTAGTCCTCAGCAGAGGTTCCATCTACAACTACCTAAAAATGTTTGGGTTTTTGGGTTACATACTCCAGGTTGATATGGACCTCAGGTTAGAAGGTTAACTTGGTAGAAACCAATTCTCCATATGTTTGAAGTACTTCCTGGTCAAAGTTTTGTTTCTCCAAGATACAAGGCGCCTGGATGAATGGGCAGAAGTCCTGGCAGCAAGATAACTTGACAATATAAGAACGTTGGCATTCCAAAATGGCAAACAAAGGAATTATAAACAGTATAAAAAGGTTTTTCCTCAAAGCACGCAATATAGTGCTTTACCATTCACAGCTCCATTTTTTTTTTATCAGGCTCAGATAAACTCTACACATTGGTTATGGGAGTATATTGGAAAATATTTAGATTATTGAATGTAACTATTGGAAAATTTTATACTGGAATATTAGATTAAGAAGCACTACCCCCTCCCCCCAACAAGTGACTATAAAATCTAGACTGAAATAAAATTTATGGAAATATTTTTTCCTTTAGAAATTAGTCTAATGTTCAATGTTCATAACCATAATTGCATATAAACAGCATTATGTTATTGTTGTTAGGTGCCATCAAGTCAGTTCTGACTCATAGCAACCCTATGTACAGCAGAACGAAACACTGGTCCTGTGCCATCCTTACAATCATTGTTACACTTGAGCCCATTGTTGCAGCCACTGTGGCAATCCATCTCATTGTGAGTCTTCCTCTTTTTTGCTGATCCTCTACTTTACCAAGCATGATGTCCTTCTCCAGGGACTGATCCCTCCTGATAACATATCCAAAGTATGTGAGATGAAGTCTTGCCCTCCTTGCTTCTAAGGAGCATTCTGGCTATAGTTCTCTTAAATCAAGATTATCCAGAAAGAAAGGCCTATGGTCAACCTTAACTTAGATATAGAAAACAACACAGCAATGAACCTACCCACTGGCTTATATTCTCTAAGAAACTTGGTAAATAACATCATTTTCCTTATTTATATTCATTCATATTTATATACAGAGGTCACTGGAATTCATAATGTTAAAGAATTTTGTAACCAACCAATAGGTGTCACAAATGTTAGGTTTTTACTTGTCACAAACCAGTAATCATTTACACATCACAAATATACTAGACACTATGAGCCTTCGAAATGTAAATTCCCTACATGCATAGGAATATTTTCATTTGGCGTAAATTATTTTATAACTCGACTCAAGGTGTAATAAAAGAAATAATAATAATAAAGTAACGCCTGTAAATTTGCTATAGTTAAATTTTTTCAGCTGCTCAATTCAACTCTTAAATAATCAAGGAGGTATTCAAAAAAAAAAAGTTACCATCTAGTCAATTTTGACTCATAGCAACCCTATTGGACAGAGTAGAACTGCCCCATAGGGTTTTCAAGGAGCGCCTGGTGGATTCAAACTGCCAATCTTTTGGTTTGCAATAGTAGCTCTTAACCCCCATGCCACCAATGTTTCCCCAGGAGGTATAAGTTAATTCTAACTGCTTTAGCAGATAAACACCCAATTCTCTGAGGCTTAAAATAATAAATGTTTATTTCTTGCTCATGTCACAAACCAATAATCATGCTTTTGTTTTCATGACTTTCCATGTGCCTTTCCCCTACTTTAGGTTCTTAAAATAGCCTACATTCTGCTGGTGGTTGGAGAAAAGTGAGTGGAGGATTATGGGAGTTTTGTTGTTGTTGTTGTTGTTATGGGTCATGCATGGAAGTGGCTCCCATCACTTTGACCTACATTCCATTAGCCAAAGCTCTGTCAAAATGGTCATATCTAACTGTAAGAGAGTGGGAAATGTAGTTTACTTATATACCTGGGAAGAAAAGGAAATAAGTTTTGTTAGGCACACAGAATTCTCTGCTATTGAGAAGAAACATTTGTATATCTAGCAACTTCCACATTTGGTTCTTACACTGATATTTTCTCTGTCTAACACGTAAACCACAGAGAGAATTCTTTACTTCTTGATTCCTTTTACAGTTTTCTTAAAAAGTCAATAAGCTTAATTATATATAAACTCTATTTTGAATTCTTAGCAATCATAAGTTAGACTACATTTATGCATTGTATTTAATACATATAATACATCTACTGTCATGTCTTTTGTGCTGTATTGCCCAGATTCCACTTTAGGCCTGAAAGGTTTATTCCCTTAGTCTTGGAGAAAGTTGAAGTCTAAGAGGTCTTAGCTGTCATCCCTGTCTGGGAATTATATTTGACTGAAGAGAGAGTCACCATGTCCAAAGTTATGCTCCCTTTCCCAGGGCAGCTCACATCCAATGACTGTTTGATGCAGCGATATGATTGTCCGGCTCTCCTTTCCCAACTGTGGACAATTCTGAAGGGCCACTAGAGCTTTAGAGCCCCACATGGCATCATCTGAGGCCTTGTTGTGACAGTACCACAGCCCAACTTCTCATTCAACCCATCCTGCTTCTTTTTCTTCTCCTGCAAGTGTTGTTCCTGGGAACACTCACCATGGAAAAGACATTAAACAACCAAGTATATAGAAAAATTCATCCAGCTGATATCAGTTAGCACCTGTCATCAACAACTGCAGTGCTGGGAAAATAGGCACATCAATGGAGTTGCCATAGTGGCAGGGATAGTGGCTAACCATGGGCCAAACAACATGGATTCTCACTCACCAGGGCTGATATATTTACTGGTGCTGCCGAAGTCCAACTGCCAACAATGGAGACCGATGCCGAGTACCTAATATGCCATTGTCCCTAGAGAAAGCTTATTAGCCACTTGGTGGTAAGTCCATAACGTTTGATTCCCTCCTTTTTTTTTTTTTACCCTGGGAAAGGTAGTGATGTTTTGTTGGGAATTGCCACATATTGCAAGTCTGAGTGTGATTTTCTTGTCCTCAGAGCCTCAACTAGAACCACTATCTAAGGGCTTAAAGAGTGTTTAATCTACTGATAAATCATTCCCCAAAACATTGCATCAGACCTTTAAGCCTACTTTACAGAAAAGGCGGTGTGATAGTAAGCACATGACTGTGAAATCCGTTGGCCCTACCACATACCCATGCCCGGGAGCTGATGGACTCATAAAGCATGGATAGCCTATTAAAGGTACAACTGAGGTACTATCTTGGAGATGATACCCTACAACGGTGGGTTTTATCTTTCATGACACAGTATAAACCCTATATTAATAACTATTATACAGGGCTTGCACTGGGTTACTGGGATACGGGGCTAAGACCCCAATCAAGAGAATAGAAAATCCCAAAAGGTAGAAGAAGGAGTGGTCCCACTTACCATCATTCTCAGACTCACTTGGGGAATTTGTACTTCTCAACCCTGCAACTCTGGGCTCTGTCACCAAGGGACACAGAAGAGTCCCATTGAACTTTAAGTTACAGCTTTTGCCTGGATAATCTGGATTCCTCATGCCAAAGACGAGCAGGCAAGAAAAGAAATCCCCATCCAGGCAGTATAATTAACCCAGATCAACAAATGTAAGTACAGCTGCTGTTATACAATGGGAACAAGGAGAAATATAATTGACACTCAGGTTGTCCAGTGGGGTGTCTCTTGGCATGCTTTCGTCCAATATTATTAGTACATGAAAAAGTACAGCAGCTGCAGCCTCAAAAGAACTTCCTAACCAGGAGATTGGACCCCTCAGGAATGAGGGTCTTGGTCACCTCACCAGATAAGCCATGTAGGCCAGCAGAGTTGTTAACTGAGGATGAGGCCAATCTATAATAAAGGGTTGAGTATCAGTTGCAGTCGTCAGACCAGCTTCAGCAGTGGAGGCTGTAGATCATTCTGTTAACCTTTCTCTTCTCAGTTTACCTGAGGAAAAAAGGCCCACCAGAGTCCTGAAGGAGCTGCTCTCAACTTGTATAAAGCAAGTGAGCCAATTAGCACAAGGGTTGGACTGTCGGGGGTGCTACGCTGTCTCATTCAATCCCTCTACAGGACTGAAGAAATGATTCTCCAGCTGCTGATGGCTCTCAGTTCTCAACCTTTTCTAAGAATTACCACCAGCTTAAGGGAGCTGCCTTGCCTTTATGAGCAACTCACATCGGATGACTGGTCAATATGGAGGAATCAAGGTTCAGCTGACAGACGAGTATAAGCTTCTCTAGGCTCATTCTCATTTTACCTAATAGGAATGTAGATATATGCATTTCAAAATAGACTTAAATGTTGAGAAAATGTACTAGTTCTGAAGACAGAGAATTAAAGTTGCAAGGCCTTAATGTTTACATCCTGTAATTATAGTGAAAGATTACATTGTGTATATATGACTTAATTTTTAACCAAAGGATCTCAGAGGTTTCAGTTTCAGGACAGTCATTACTCAAATACAGTAAATTCTCTGTTTCTGTCATGATCAGGAAAAGGAATGTGTTGGTTATCCATATTCTCCTTAATAGAGAGTCCATATGTACTATATTTGAATCACCAGTTTTTAAATAATTATAATACATCAATATGCATTTACTACCCAGGTAACTGTGAAAATAACCTAATAGTTTTTTTTTTTTTAAATAATTCAAAAGTTATTTTAGGATCTTATTATATCCCAGGTTGATCAATACAGACATAAAATAACATTGTAATTTAGACTTTCAGGAACAACTGCTACAGGCAACTTCTGATAGATCTGCTGCTGAGTGACAGAATAATTATTATACCACATTTTGAACAGAAGCCATCAAAAACAAAACAAAACCCGCTGCTGTTGAGTCAATTCCGACTCATAGACCATATAGGACAGAATAGAACTGCCCTTCAGGGTTTCCAAGGAACACCTGGTGGATTTGAACTGCCAACCTTTTGGTTAGCAGCTGTAGCTCTTAACCACTATGCTACTAACCCTTAATTGTATTCCACAATTGAAAAGACATAGATCAAGTGTTCATTTAGCTTTGAAGTTAAAAAACTAGTTGGTCAATACATGTGACTTAAGAATAACTGGGAAAAAAAAGTGAACAGTAGTAGTAAACAAATGCAAAAATGTAGTAGGCCAGTGTTGAGTATCATGTATAACTACCCCCTCAGCTCCATGGAAACCAACTGCAATGTGAAGCTCTTTCATTAGCATCTTTGCTCACAAAAGACAAGGTTGCTCTGCTATATTTCCTCTGAAAAACTACAACTCACTTTATGAATATACCTGACATGAACTCTGCATCATTTCAGTGTTCACCCTACCTTGTTGTCAAGGAAACAGACATCAGCATCACTTAGGCCATGGTGAAAAGAAACGTGTAAAAGAACAGAAGTATACTGCCGTGGGTAAGAGTTTCCCTCTCTGAGGGACAGCTTGATGAGTTTCCAGTGTTAATGAATCTAACCCAAACTCATTGCAAAGCATGAAATCAGATAAGATGCATTGAACAATGGTCACTGATGGCAGAATAATAACAAGGATGACCTGGTCTAATATTTACGGATGGATTTCTTACTTTTTTTTTATACCCATTATACACAACAGAAGGTATGTTATGTCCAAATATGAAAATGAATAATTTTTTAAATAATAGTAACTAAAAACAAGTATATAAGCAATTGACTAAATACAATTACTTTATTTCAAACTATAAATTCATTTTCTTAGGGAATGTGTTCTTATTAAGGTTGATATATTGAAATGATTAAGAACTTAAGTTCTAAAGTCAAACATCCTTGTAATCAAATTCCAGCTAGCCTCTAAAGAGGGGAGGGAGGTTGACACATGCAGAGGGATTTAACTGAGAAGAATTTCATGAAAGATTCTTTGCAGAGGTGTAGGAAGGTAGAGAGAAGCAACAAGGGATGGTGAGGAACCCAGGGACTTGCAAAAATGGAAAAATCATCACTAATCCCAAGAACCCAAGAAACAGTATTACTAGAATTTGGTGAGAGTAGAAGCAGCATCTAACAGGAGGTATACAGTTGTAAAAGCATGCACACTCTCCCTGGAGCAAGGCAAGAGGAAGCGGGGTACAGCAGTACAGTAGGGAAAACAATGTTAACTCTCTCTTCTTTTATCCTTATAACTCTAGCTGACACCTTCCATTGGTTGAAACCAACTGGAAGCCAGAGAAAAAGGAAGCCTGAATTATTTAGTTTGAAGAGATCAGCAGAGAAGAGTGGAAAACTGGTCTGGGGAAGCAAGTGGAAAATGATGACCAACATACCCCTGTATTAGTTATATTACATGAAATGTTATTTAATTATGCTTCTGTTTCATTATCTTTGAGATACACTTAATAATAGTATCTTCCTTATAGGAATATTATGAAAATAATATATGAAAATTCCTGAAAAATTATAACCACTCAATAAACATTTACTATTTTTAACATTTTTTTCTAAGTGAGTTTACTCATGAAAATATCAAAATACTCTTGCCATGAGATTTGGGGAGAGGAATTTAGAAGTTTGAAAATTCAGAAGGCATTCAAAACATGGTTTCCAAGGAACAGGTGGTAGATTCGAACTGCTGGCCTTTTGGTTAGTAGCTGTAGCTCTTAACTACTGTGCCACCAGGGCAACACCTAAATATATTCAACAGTATTAAAGTTAAATGGAACACTAGTTTAACATTTTTTTTCATTCTTCAAAAAAGAAAATACTTTTCAAATTATAAGGAACAGTTCCTTCTTCATTATACAATGTACAAACATAGTCTCTACTTTTAATCTCTCTATAGCAGTGCCATTGACTTCATTCATATCCATAGCTAGTTGGGATCTGTGGTAGAGAGACAAATGGCCTCCAACCAGGTCCACATCCTAATTCCCAGGACATGTAAATATGTCACCTTACATGGCAAAAGGGATTTTGTTCATGTAATTAAATGAAGGACCTTAAAATAAAGAAATTATCTTGGATTATAAGAATAGGCCCAGTATAATCACAAGGGTCCTATTATGAACTGAATTGTTTTCCCCTACAATACGTGCTTCATTTAACTTGAATCCACAATCAACACCCATGGAAGCAGCAGTCAAGAAATTGAAAGAAGCCCTGCACTGGGCAAATCTGCTGCAAAAGACTTCTTTAAACTGTTGAAAAGCAAAGGTGTCACCTTGAAGACTAAGGTCCTCCTGACCCAAGTCACGGTGTTTTTAATCGCCTTATATGCATGCAAAAACTGGACAATTAATAAGGAAGACTGAAGAAAAACTGACACCTTTGATGGTGCAGGACCAGGCAGTGTTTCGTTCTGTTGTACATAGGGTTGCTATGAGTCAGAACCGACACAATGGCACCTAACAACAATCCTGATGCCCCGGATTGTTTGCTCAGTATACATATTGAATAACTATGGTGATAGGATACAACTCTGACACACGGCTTTCCTGACTTTAAACCACACAATATCCCCTTGTTCTGTTGGAACAACTGGCTCTTGATCTATGTACAGTTTCCTCTTGAGCACTATTAAGTTTTCCAGAATTCCCATTCTTTGCAATTTTATCCATAATTTGTTATGATCCACACAGTCAAATACCTTTGCATAATCAATAAACACAGATAAACATCTTTTTGGTATTCTCTGCTTTCAGACAGGATCCACCTGACATCAGCAATGATATCCCTCATTCCACATCCTCTTCTGAATTCATCGGCTTGAATTTCAGGCTGTTCCTGTCCATGTACTGCTGCAGCCAATTTTGAATGATCTTCAGCGAAATTTTACTAGCATGTGATATTAATGATAATTTCCTCATTCGGATGGGTCACCTTTCTTTGGAATAGGCACAACTATGGATCTCTTCTAGTCAGTTGGCCAGGTAGCTTTCTTCCAAATTTCTTGGCATAGGTAAGTTAGCACTTCCGGCACTGCATCTATTTGTTGAAACATCTCCAATAGAATTCCATCAATTCCTGGAGCCTTGTTTTATTGCCAGTGCCTTCAGTGGAGCTTGGACCTCTTCCTTTGGTACCATCGGTTCCTGATTAAAGTATACCTGTAAATAAAATCCCATTTGGGAATATGATTTTCTTTGTTATGTTAATGAGATAATATCAGTGTAGGGTGTGTCCTAAACCTAATTGCTTCTGAATTATAGGGAGCAGCATAGACATAGACAAGCAAATACAAACAGGAAGGATAGATACACTGCCATGTGAAGATCGTTGAGGAATCCAGGAATGCTGGAAAAGACAAGGATCTTTCCCCACAGCTCACAAAGAGAAAACCTTTCCCTAGAGCCAGTGCCTGAATTAGGACTTCTAACCTTCTGAACTGTAAGAAAATAAATTTGTTTTTTAAGTCACCCACTTATGGCATTTCTGTTATAGCAGCACTAGGAAATGAAGAGATGTCCTTATAATAGGGAGGCAGGAGGGCCAGATTAAGAGGAAATATGATGATGGAAGCAGAGTGTGGACTGATTTGAGGAAGATCCACTGGTCAAGGAATGCAGGTAGCATTTAGAAGATGGAAAAAGTAAGCAAAGGAAATCTTCTCTATCAACACCTTGATTTTAGGACTTCTGACCTCGAGAACTGTAAGATAATTAATCTTTGCTGTTTGAAGGCACTACATTTGTGTATGACACAAAAGGTTAAGCACTTGACTAGTAGCTGGAAAGTTGGCAGTTTGAATCCACTCAAAGGCGCTTTGGAAGTAAGGACTTGTGATCTGCTTCCAAAAGGTCACAGCCTTGAAACCCCTATGGAGCAGTTCTACTCTGTACACATGGGCTCATCATGAGTCAGAATCAACTCGATGGCAACTAACAACAACTTTGTGGTAATTTGTTACAGCAGCAAGAGGAAACTTATATAGGGTCTGTGCCGATTGTCTCCCTCTGGCTTCACAGATCCATTTGCACCCTTCTCTTTTCTGGTCTTTGCCTCTCAGAAGCCTCAGCTTCTAGCTGAGGTCAACCAATGGGAGACACTGGCAGGAAATCAGAAAACTGGGAGAGGCTAGGGAAATTATCCCTATGTGAACAGCAAGTCACTGCAGTGTTGGCAGTGGTGGTATTTCCCAAGAGCCACCAGTCAAAATAAAAATGAAACCAAAACCAAACCCACTGCCGTCGAGTTGATTCCAACTCACAGTGACGCTATAGGACAAGGAGCACCTGGTGGATTCAAACTGCCGACCTCTTGGTTAGCAGTGGCAGCACTTAACCACTACGCCACCAGGGTTTCCCTGCTCATAATAGGCATCCCCTTTTCCACAGCTTTCAGAATCCTAGGCCTTGGGATAACAGTTTCCCACTGCTGTTAGTCCCAGATGCTTCACCATCCTTGCTGGTTTCCTTAACCCTGCCCACACTTCTTTCTATAACTGGTCTCTTGATTAAAAACTCTCCAATTAAACCCTTTGAGGGTGCCATCCGTTTGCTGCCAGTACAATCATTGATTAATTAACAGAACATCTTCTTCATAGTATTCATTTAAGACACAATTAATTGAGTCTTAAAATTTTCCCAAGACGCTCTGAAGGAATACCAAGCACAGGAAATTTTAAAACAGTACAATTGTCTGTCAGTAATTAAAAGTTTACTTTCTTCATCTTTCAATTGAGTTAAACATAGCTACCCTCTCTTTAGAAAAAGAGAATCCTCCCCCATTTAGAAAAAAAACCTATGGTGGTTATTCATATGGCAAGTAAAATTTTACAAAGAATATTACAAAACTACCTTTAAAGAACAAAAAAATGGTTTCTAGACACTTTTTAAAAAATGAGCTAGCAAAGGCAAAAAGACTAGAGACACCTCACTGAAGTAATACAAGTCACTTTAATTTAAAGATCAGTCATATATATAGCAGTGTGATTGTTAAGGTTGAATGTCTACTTGGCTGAGCCATGATTCACAGTAGTTTGGCAGTTATGATATAGTCTGTAGTTGTATAATGATGTAATCACATCTATGATGAGATATGATATGATGTGATCGCCTCCATAATGGCATCTGCTATGAGTAGCCAAGCGGTTGAAAAGGAGTTTCCTTGGGGTTTGGCTTGCATCCAATACAGGTGGACTTTCTGGCAAGGTTCTTGGGCTTTTGCTTGCTCTGGATCCTGCAGCTGACTCCCATTCATCTGACCTCTGGTTCTTGGGACTTGAGCTAGCAGCCTACCTACAATCTTACCCGCTGATCTTGGGATTCACAGGTGTTCTCAGCCTGTGAGCCAGAGTCCTACTCTCTGACTTGCCGATCTTGGGTATGACAGCCCTTTTGGGTCCATGAATCAGGAGAAGCCTCCAGCCTGACCCACAGACTTGGGACATTCCAGCCTCTAAAATCACATGAGCAGTTTCCTTGTTATAAATTTCCCTATACATATATTTTTGGAAACCCTGGTGGCATAGTGCATAAGAGCTACAGCTGCTAACCAAAAGGCCAGCAGTTTGAATCTACCAGATGCTCCTTGGAAACCATACGGGGCAGTTCTACCCTGTCCTATAGGGTTGCTATGAGTTGGAATTGACTCTCTGGCAATGGGTTTTGGTTTTTTATATATACATATAATTACACCCTTTAGTGGTTTTGCTTCTCTGGAGAATCCAGGCTAAGACATTTGGTACCAAGAGTGGTTCTAGAGAAACAAAATTCTAAGGATGAGCTTTCTAAATTGGTTCTCAAGTCTGGTTAGTCTTAAAGGTGTCAATGACTCTGCTTCCATTAGTAAAGAGGGCACTGCTAATCCATGGTGTGAGGTGGCAATAGAAATACACAAAATACCACCACCAATAGATCACAGATCAGTGAAAGGTGAGGCTTTGGGTGATCTCATGTTTGATAACTTCCTACAATTTTGTCATAATAAGAAGTATAAGAAAGCTGGTTGATTGGTTCTACTTTGGCTAGACAAACTGATGAATGAAAGGGATGAGCTCAGGACTTCACAGTCAAAGCTCAGTTGCTGCATAATTTACCTCAAAGTTTCCAGTTGTGCCTTGAAAGAAAGCCAATATTGCCAAAAATCAAACCTAGGGTCTTATCGTAACAGTGGCTGAATTACAATGCCAACTGAATTCCCAACATCAAGTTGTGTCTGAAGTTACAGTGAGGGCATTGATTGGGAAGAAATAGGATCCTGAAACTTGGGATGGGGATACATGGGCAGATAATCAGGAAGCTGGGGACACCGAGCCCCTAAATTACATTGAGTCACTCCTACCAACAGAACCAGCCCTCACTACCATCTGAAGAGATCACTCCATCTTTGTCTCCTAAGCCACCCTCCACAGTAAAACCATTAGCCATTCCACCCCCATCTGATGAGTTTCACCCAGCTGTTTCTAAAGAGCCTTTGTCTGAGTCATTGCCTGAGGCATCACCTAAGGCAGATGCCTTAGAAGATGATGCTGAATGTTCTTAAAACACATTCCCACCACCAATTTTGGCTTCCAGACCTATACCTAGACTTAAGTCCCAGGGAGCCCCAAAAGGTGAAGTACAAATTGTGACCCAGGAAGAGGTACACTACATTCCAAAAGAACTGCTTGACTTTTGTAATAGGTACAAGCAAAAACCTGGGGAATATGTGTGGAAATGGCTGTTAAGGCTGTGGGGTAATGGTACAAGGAACATAAAGATGGATCAGTCTGAGTTTATTGAATGGGCCCACTAAGCATAGATTCTTAATTCAATGTTTCAGCTCGAAAGTTTAGGAAAGGATCTAATAGTTTATTTGTTTGGGTTGCTGAAGCAAGAATTACAAGGTGGCCTACACTAAATCAAGTTGAAGTACCAGACTTGCCTTGGTACCCTGTAGAAGAAGGTATTCAAAGGCTTTGGGAAATTGGCATGTTAGAGTGGATTTATCAGGTTAGACCCACAGGCCCACACATGGAGTGCCCAGAAGACACACCTTTTATCATACCACGACTATGAGGAGCAAATTTGTGAAGGGCGCGTCAGCATCCTTGAAAACTGTTGTGATTCATATTTTGAGTAAGTCAGATTCGACAGTGGGAGCTGCCCTAACTGAATTAAGACACCTAATTACAATGGGGCTGATTGGACCCCATGGTGGTCGGGGCCAAATGGGGGCACTCAACTGTCAAACACAAGGTAGGCCTAGTTACCATAGTGGACAACAGAGTCAAAGCAGTAATCAGAATAGTCTGAGTCATATGGACTTATGGTGTTGGCTACTTAGTCATGGTGTCACTAGGAGTGAGATAGGCAATCTAGTAAATATTTACTTGATCTGTACAAGTGGAAGAATTCTAGGTCAAGTGAACAGCAGTCTAACTCTATTCGCCAGAAGAGAGACTCATGGCCCCTCAATCAATTCCCAGACTTTAGCGAGTTTAAAGACCCGCAATCCCTTGAATGAAGGGGAAGCCAGGTCCCCTTGAGGAAGGACCTCACCACTCTGCCAAAAATTTATACTGAACTAAAAAGGAGTCACAATGCCTGGTGGGCCTCTTTGGATTTTGGAGGCAACATATTCCTCATTTGGGTGTGCTACTCCAACCTATTTATCAAGTGACTAGAAAAGCTGCTAGTTTTGAGTGGGGGCCCAGAACAAGAAAAGGCTCCACAATAGGTTCAGGCTGCTGTGCAAGCAGCTCTCCCACTTGCCATATGATCTGGCTGATCCAATGGTGCTTGAAGTGTCACTGGCACATACAGATGCTATTTGCAGTCTTTGGCAGGCCTCTATTTGTGAATCAAAGCACAAACCCTTAGGATTTTGGAGTAAAGCCCTGCTGTCTTCTGCAGATAACTACTCTCTTTTTGAGAAACAGCTTTTGGCTTGTTACTGGGTCTTAGTAGAGACTAAATGCTTAACCATGGGCCAACAAGTCACCAAGTGGGCAATCATGATCTAGGTGTTGTCTAACCCATGGAATCATAAAGTTGGACATGCATAGCAGCACTCCATCATTAAATGGAAGTGGTATACATGTGATCAGGCCCGAGCAGGACCTGAAGGCACAAGTAAGTTGCGTGAGGAAGTGGCCCAAATGCCCATAGTCTCCACTCTTGTCACATTACTTTCCATCTCCCAGTCTGCACCTATCACTTCACCTCATGGAGAGTTCCCTAAGATCAGTTGACTGAGGGAGAGAAAACTCATGTCTGGTTAACAGATGGTTCTGAGCGATATGCAGGCACCACTCCAAAGTGGAGAGTGGCAGCATTACAGCCCCTTTCTGGAACCTCTCTGAAGGACAGTGGTGAAGGGAAATCCTCCCAATGGGCAGAACTTTGAGCAGTGCACCTGGTTGTCCACTTTGCTTGGAAGGAGAAATGGCCAGAAGTGTGATTGTATACTGATTCATGGGCTGTGATCGATAGTTTGGCTCGATGGCAAAGGATCTGGAAGGACCGTGATTGGAAAACTGGAGACAAGGAGGTATGGGGAAGAGGTATGTGGATAAAAAAATCCTCTCTGAATGGTCCAAAGAAGTGAAGATATTTGTGTCTGATGTGAATGCTCACCAAAGGATTTTAATGGTCAAGTGGATAGAATGACGCATTCTATAGAAACCAGTGATTCTCTTCCCCCAGCCACACCTGTCATTGCCCAATAGGCTCATGAACAAAGTGGCCATGGTGGCAGGGACGGAGTTATGCATGGGCTCAGCAACATGGATTTCTACTCACCAATGGCAACTTGGCTACAGCCACTGCTGAGGGCCCAATCTGCCAGCAGCAGAGACCATCCCTGGGTCCCCAATATGGCACCATTCCTGAAGGTGATCAGCCAGCAACCTGGTGGCAAGTTGATTACATTGGACCACTTCCATCATGGAAAGGGCAGTGTTTTGTTCTTACTGGAATAGACACTTACTCTGGATATGGATTTGCCGTCCCTGCATGCAATGCTTCTGTCAAAACCACCATCTGTGGGTTTATAGAACATCTTATCCACCGTCCCGGTATCCCACTCAGCATTGCCTCAGATCAAGGGACTCACTTCACAGCAAATGAATTGTGGCAATGGGCCCATGCTCATGGAATTCACTAGTCTTACCGTGTTCCCCGTCATCCTGAAGCAGCTGGGTTGATCCAATGATGAAATGGCCTTCTAAAGACACAATTATGGTGCCAGCTACGTGGCAATACCTTGCAGAGTTGAGGCAATATTCTCCAGAAGTCTGTATACGCTCTAAACCAGTGTCCAATATGTGGTGCTGTTTCTTCCATAGCCAGGATCCAAGGGTCCAGGAATCAGGGATGGAAATGAGAGTGGCACCACTCACTATCACCCATAGCGACCCACTCATAAAATTTTTGCTTTCTGTCCCCTTGATCCTATGCTTTGCAGGTCTAGAGGTCTTAGTTCCAAAGGGAAGAATGCTCCCACCCGGAGACACATCACTGATTCCACTGAACTGGAAGTTAAGAATGCCACCTGGCTACTTTGGGCTTCTTATACCTCTGGATCAAGAGGTGAAGAAGGGAATTACCATATTGGCTGGTGTGATTGATGCTGATTACTATGAGGAAATCGGATGGATGTTACATAATACAGGTAGAGTATGTCTGAAATGCAGAAGATCCCTTAGGGTGCCTCTTGGTACTACCACACTCCCACACTCTGCAATTAAAGTCAGTGGAAAACTACCGCAACCCAATTCCAACATGACTACTAATGGCCAAGACCCCTCCAAAGTGAAGGTTTGTGTCTCCACACCAGCCAAAGAACTATGACCGGATGAGGTGCTTGCTGAGGGCAAAGGGAATACAGAATGGGTGGTTGAAGAACGTAGTTCTAAATACCAGTTATGACCATGTGATCAGTTGCAGAAATGAGGACTGTAATTGTTATGAGTAGTTCTGCCTTGTATGTGTACATCAAATGTTTTTGTTGTCTTCACTTACAAAATATAAGATGTAAACTGGGCTAGTGAGTTTTCAGTTGTATGTGTGCTAGTTGTATTGTTAGGCATAAGTACGACTTTATAATTGTCTTTATTCAGTGATTATGTATGGTTTAAGGAGTTGCCCACAAGTGCCAAGTTGACAAGGCATGGACTGTGATCTTAAGGTTGTGTGTCAACTTGGCTGGGCCATGATTCTCAGTGATTTGGCAGTTATGATGTAGTTTGGCAGTCATATAATGGTGTGATCACCTCCCTGATGGGATCTGGTGTGAGTAGCCAATCAGTTAAAAGGGACTTTCCTTGGGAGTATGGACTGCGTCCAATATAGGTGGACTTTCTGTCAAGGCATGTGGACTTTTGCTCACTCTGGATCCTACAGCTGGCTCCTGTTCATCTGACCTCAGGGTTTTGGGACTTGAGCTAGCAGCTTACCTGCCATCTTTTCTGCTGATTTTGGGATTCGTCGGTCTTCACAGCCCGTGAGCCAGAGCCCTGCTATCTGACTTGCTGATCTTGGGTTCACCAGTCCCTGTGGGTATGTGAATCAGGAGACGCCTCCAGCCTGACCCATGCATGGACTTGGAACGTTCCAGTCTCTACAACTGTGTCAGCCATTTCCTTGATATAAATCTCTCTATATACATATTTATACATTTTACTGGTTTTGCTTCTCTAGAGAACCTAGCCTAAGACAAGCAGTGAGATCATTACAGGGATAAATGAATGGTAAATAGAAGTTAATTTTTAAAATGTTATGTGCCCTTAAGGAGCTCATTTATTTTGTTTATAGTCTATCAAAACTATTACCATGGCTGCTTATATAAGCTATAGCAATATAATGTCAAATATCTGGATTGATTTAAAAAAAAAAAAAATCAATCTTCTAGAGATTTACTATTATACAAAAATAAATATCCAAAATTACTGAATGCACTTGTCTTTTTATATTTGCTTCTTTGATACTGTGCATGTAGGCAGAACAATTTAATTATACCCAAGTTAAGAGCTGAGCTGAGTCAAAGTTGCCAAAAAAGGGAAATTTTCTTTGTATGTACATGAATGACAAACATTCACACTTTATCCATCAAAAAGGCCAAAGATGAGTTAGGCAAAGTAATAATATAGCATAATTTTAAGACCCTTCCCTGTTCTCTTCAAACTGGTCAAATAATATTTCACACAAACCCAGAAATTCTCCCCCCATCTCAAAATATCAAACCCTACAGATTAATTTATGCTCCACAGGCACATGATAAAAGAATCAGGGAAGTAAATCCAACTTTTCCCCACCAAGTGAGCTTCAGATTTCTCGCATCAATTAGAATTATCTTCTATTTTCATTGTTCTACAGATTCTACATTAAACTCTTTACTCTACTTCCTCTCCCCACCTTATTCATGGATGAAAGTCATAAAGAACAGAAGACTGCAGATGACTCAATACACTATTGCTTCTGCAAATGCCACAGAGAGCCTTATATATGGAGACACAGTAGCGTCAGTTCTACATTCTCATTGAAACAAAGATACAAGAACAGCTTCACTCTGTAGATAATTTTTTAATGCCTCGAGTCACAGGATTGTGAAAATATAAACCAGTTAAATGAGCACATTAAAGTTGTAATTTCAGCACTTGCATTTAGCTATAAAATAGGTTCCCATCTCTGCAGACATATTCAGATCAGGAACGATTCATGCTCATATTGTCCACACTAACCATTTGTTTGAACTACTCTGAGCTGCCTTCACCAAACTTACCAGCACTTGTTAGTAAAACATAATGTGCTAGAAGAGCACAAGCAGGTGTGAATGCTTGCATTTCCAAGATCAATTGAACGTTTTTACATAATATTGAAATCATGGAATTCAAACTAATAAATAATTTGCCCTTCGAAACAGAACTAAAGATAGAACCCTAATTAACATACATGATAGTTGCTCTGTCTTTAGTATGCATTACCTCCTCTTCGATTTTGTGAGAACTGTATTATAATACATGTGAAGTCCACAATATAACATTTTGATGTTATGTATTACTTCATGAACATTATTTATAAAATGCATGCACATTAATGGATATTTGCTCATATTAGTACTTATTTGCATGTTGCATATATCTCCCAAGAATATTTCCCTACCATCTGTAAGAAAATAATAAATCTATATATTACTACATAGCTAAAATAAATGTAATAGATAGGAGCAAATGGTTAAATAGCAACTAAATCCTTAGCATTTTCCATCCTGAAGTCCGTTACCATTTGAACAGGAAGTTACCTACTATACTCTTTCTAATGCAACTACTATCACTAACCCCAATAACAATAATAATGTTATCACTACTGCTACAACTATCCTGCCTATAGAATTTATCTGCTTTATAATTTACAAATCACTTTCACATCACTTATTTTGTACATCAACCGTGTGATATTAAAATACAGTTTTAAGTGGTAGAGATACACATGGGTAAGAAAGGAAAATTAGATTTATGTATAAGTCTCATCTACCTCTTGCAGCTAAGACTTTTCTGGGAATAGACCTTCTATTTCTATTTTTATGAAATCTGAAGCAGATACCTGCAAAATGCTTTTTCTGGGCTGGTGCTTCAAAGCCAACCAAAATTTAGCTCATATAGGGCTGTCATAGCCCATGAGAGGAGTCAACTGAAAGGAGTATGAGCACTCATTGGCAGACCAAATAGGAGGAGGGGAGAAAGTTAGAATGGACAAACAAGGGCTAGGAGAACTTGCCCTACTCTATGACAGTCCAAATGACAATGTTGGGCACCTGAGCTCAATCCAGACTAGTATTATGGTCCCAACTCTGCGTTCTATAGAGAGTGCCTCAGCAGGGTCCTTGCGCATCCTATAAGATGTGGGGGTCTGGGTGCTAAAAATCAACTTGCTTCATCATTCTGCCTTCACAAAAGTCAGCAATGCCCATCCTTTTTTTGTTTTGATTCACTAGGTGACCTGCTATGAAGCAGCATTTCAGTTTACAGACTGCAGAATGTAAGTATATAGAACACCTAGCAAGAACAAGGTCAAGGAAACTAAATAATGAATTTGCTTCCTTTTTGGCTTCTGAGATGATGGATGGTAATTGATTACTCATCTCAAGCAAGGACTCTATGTAAAGTGCATGATTCAATGGCATCTTTCCAGGGATTATGGAGAGGTAAGAAGGTGCAATATTGTGCTTATATTACACCTCTTTCAACAATATTAAACAGAAAGATTAGTGGAAGATTTTACCCCTTGAATGCTGAAATTCAACTCAAACACTCAGAGATAACCTTCATTTTCCGACTTTCTTTTCCTAGAAATTACAAGTTATCCTAACTAATTTGAACAAAAAACTCACACTCCTTTTCAGATAACTCTGTAATTACTTTGTAGACATGGCTTATAACACTTACCTGAAAAACTAGAAAAGTGAGAAGCGTACATGATTTCACAATGAGTTTGGAAAGGGCCACTTTCCCCAACAGAAAGATGAGAAATCAGGCTGACTGCTCAGGTAAATCTCACTTCCTCCAACTTTAGAGAGAAAATCATTACAGATGGCATGTATTTTGGACCAAAGACATTTTTTTAGATTGCTGGGTGGGTTTTAGATAAGAAGAGGAAAGTTGAACTGTTCTTCATTTTGCTTTCATTTATGGAAGTATTTGTTGGCCCACCCAAAAAGTTTCCCAAAATGTGGCTTATTGAGATTATTAAAAAAAGATAAATATTTAGAAGGACACAACATGCTCAACATATTTTTAGAAAATGTTGATATTAGCAGCAGTAGCTAGTTGTTTATTTTACACAAGTTTGAAACAAAGACCAATCAAGATAAATCCTGCAAGTTCTATTTCACTGATCCTAGGATGTGATAGTTAATGTTTTTCTCCAAAAAAAGTATATATTTACTTATGTATGGACATATATATGTCTATAGACATTTTCGAGTTCTGCTTTCTCTAAAAATACGTAGAGATGATATATATGTATATTAGAGCTTCGTGGCGCAGTGGTTAAGAGCTTGGCTGCTAACCAAAAGCTTTGCAGTTTGAATCCACCAGCTGCTCCTTGGAAACCCATGGGGCAGTTCTATTCTGTCCTGTAGGGTCACTATGAGTTGGAGTCAACTAGGCGGCAACAGGTTTTGGTTAGGTTTATATATGTATAATACATGTATTTCATGTATGATACACACATAAATATATAAATGTAAATACAATTATAATACAGATACAAACATAAATATGCATCTCCCACCAATGTAGGATATTATAGAACAACATTGATATGTGTCTAATAAAGTCTGGAATTATCAACAGCATTATGCTCCTGCTTATATAAACTATGTGTGTAATGGACAATTTATAAGTGTTCTATCCCCAGTGCTGGAGCCCTGGTGACACAGTGGTTAAGAGCTTGGCTGCTAACCAAAAGGCTGGCAGTTTGAATTCACTAGCCTCTCCTTGGAAACCCTATGGGGCAGTTCTACTCTGTCCTATAGGGTGACTATGAGTCAGAATGGGTTTTTATCCCAATGCAGTATACCGCCTCATTTGTGTCTTTTTTTCTCCTCAAAGAGATTCTCTGTGCAAAAGAGAAAAGTAGCCCCTGACATCCAGCTCTGACACTTAACTGCTGTCCTTCAGTGAGTTAGGAGCTGGTTTATCCCTGGAAGCTGGGCATTAGTATTCTCCTGTTGGACAGAAACGATCTCTCAAAACATCAGTTTCAGGCAAGGTAAGTCTGTGATCATGAAAAGTGAGTCAAAAAACAAAATCACTTGTTAATTTTGTCTTAGCAGAAACAAATACAAGGTCACTATGCAAATCATGAAAATAGCAAACATCCTCCTCTCACAGCTAATTAAGTGACTGCTGAGGCTTTACCAAGTACAGCTTTATTCTTCCTCTAGTCTTCCCTCTTGCTAGACAAGATTTATTAAGCTATTCAATCAAAGACTTATTCTCCCTTCCTCATAGCACCCAACCCAGTGAGACAGAGCCCCCATTTCTTTGAAACCTACCCAAAAACACAAACAAAGCACAAATTCTCTAAGTTCTTTCTAGCACTCTATTACTAAGTCATTCTAGAGCACTCCAAAGTTTGCTGTCTCCCTCACTGTAATGAGCAATAAACCCAACTTGTTCAGCCATAGGTGGATTCCTGTCTGTCTTTGGTTAGAAATCACTTACATACGTAAAACTTTACCAGAATATTATGTATTATACATTGTTTGATTGAATTTATAGTAAATATACATGTACATAGATGTATGTGTGTAAATACGTAATTACATGATATGTATATCTGTATCTATATATTTAAAATCTTTGTGTTTGTATATATGTGTAAATGAAAAAAATGGATTGGAAGGATACTCAATATATGACTAGTGGTATCTACGCTTAGGGAGTGAAGCGATATTAGGGTATTTGAAGGAGAACTTTCACTTTGACTTTTTTTTCTTTAATTTACCACCTTATATTTTTATATTAATTTTGAAATTACTTCTTAAACTTAATTATTCCTTTACATGGTCTTATTTACACCTCTGGAGATCTTTAACAGTTAGGAATTGTGTCTGGCTGTCTACATTGATGTAAAAATGAATTTATTCTTTTAATGTATAGGAAGCCCATGAGTAGATGACTATAGTTGGCAGAATTCTAAGATGTCCCCCAAGATGCCCACCACCTGCTCTATGTGCTCTTTGAGTCTGGGTAGGAGTCATAAATACGATGGCATGTTATTCCTGTCATTATATTAGGTTATGTTATACGGCAAAAGTAAAGGGATTTTGCCGACGTAATTAACATCCCAAATCAGTTGATTTTGAATGAATCAAAAAGTAGATAACCTGGGTCGCCTGATTTATTCAGGTAAAAGATCTTAAATGAGGAACTGGGTTCTTCCTGAACAGAAAAGTTCTTCTGCTGGCCTTGAAGAAGTAAACATCATGTTGTAAAATGTCTATGAAGATGGCCACATGGTAAGGACCTGGGCTAAGAGCTGAGAGTAGTCTCCTCGCTGACAGTAGCAAGGAAATGGAAACCTTAGTCATAAACTGGAAACCCTGGTGGCGTAGTAGTTAAGTGCTACAGCTGCTAACCAAAGGGTCGGCAGTTCGAATCCGCCAGGCGCTCCTTGGAAACTCTATGGGGCAGTTCTCCTCTGTCCTATAGGGTCGTTATGAGTCGGAATCGACTCGATGGCCCTGAAAAAAAAAGTCATAAACTGCAAGGAAGTGAATTCTGCCAAGAACCTGAGTTAGCTTGGAAGCAGATTCTTCCCCTAATCAAGCCTCCTGATGAGAATGCAGCTTGGTTGACTCCCTGACTGCACCCTTGTGAGAACGTGTGCAGAGGACTCAACTATGCTATGCCCAGACTTCTGATCCGTGGAAACCATGAGATAATGGTTATTTTAAGCTACTAAATTCATGGTGACTTGTTTTTACAGCAATAGGTAACTAATACAGCAGTCCAGAGACAGTACGATAGCCCTAGAAAATAATCAGAGATCCAGGTAACTTCTCCCTCTGTTCCTACATCCATTGTCTTCCATCTCCAAGGTCAGTCCAAGGTCACAAGATGACTGCTGAAGCTCCAGTCACAATACCTCGGTTCCAATCATGAAGGAGAAGGAGCAAGAGAGATGCCTGCTAGTTGTCTCTCCCACTTTTAAGTAATTTCCCCAGAAGACCCACACAACAACCTCCACTTTTATATCTTATTGGCCACAGCTAATTATAAACCAAAAAAGCCAAATCTGTTGTCCTCAAGTTGATTCTGACTCACTGTGACCCCATGTAGTAGAGCAGAACTTCTCCATGGGGTTTTCTTGGCTGTAATCTTCACTGAAGCAGATCACCTTTAGAAGTGATACTTGGGGTGCTATTTTTGTCTGGATGGACTTGCATGGAGTCCTCTAAAACACCATTTAGTGGCTGTGTATATTGTCCAAAGGCTGTCATGTTACATGTTCTGTTTATACAAATGATGTCTTTAATGAGGAGAGATTATGAAATCAAGTAAGATGTTAAATCTAGAAACATAAAGGGCATGCGTTAAAAAAAAAGTTCTGGACGTCTACAGGCTGATGTTGTATTGGTTAGGAGCTGTTGAGTCAGTTCCAACTGATAGCAACCCTGTGTACAACAGAATGAAACACTGCCCGGTCCTGCACCGCCGTCACAATCATTGTTATGCTTGAGCCCAATAATATTTATAAATCAGTATTACCTCAAAGTGAATACCATGAGCTCTAAGAAAGAATGCAATGATTACTATATGTTATCAGAAGAACGTGTACTGATGAACCACCAATTATTTTCCCTTTTTAATTTTTTTCCCATTAAAAAACCCTTAGGTATTCTCCATCTGTAATGAGATGAACTCAGCAGCTGCTTCTTTTGGCCTAACAAAGATCAACCTCATCTTGGCCAGTCGGCTTGGACTTTGAAGAGCGTACTTTGTGAAACATCTGAGTAGCAAAGTATTTATGCTTGGCAGAATTTGCTGTCTTTTCTGCTCAGTATTTTACCATGATTAATCCCCATCCCATCTCTCTGCTGTTTCGGCTGCTGCCACTGCCGCTGCTGTCAGTCTCGTATTTCTTCTCTATAGCAGACGCCTTTCAAATGTCGGTGGATTCTGGCTGGGTGTGACCTTTTATGGGGCACTGCTGCCTCCTATCAGGCTTTTATGGGCCTGTTGGTTTGTGCACATGTGCAGATGTTCTGACCCTGTGAACTCCAGAATGGATTCTATGAGAACAACCTTATCTGACCTTTCCAACATTTTTGACACCCAAACTTTTCCCAAGTGCATGGGTGAGAAGAATGAATCCTCGTGGTTTGGGCGTACATTTTCTCTCACGTCTAAAGAACTAGTATAGGAGGAAGTGAAGCCAGTCTGAATTGCTAACAGCAATGCTGCTGGCAGCCCTTCAAGCTGCCTTGCATAAATTTGAGCATGAGGCAGTGTTTTCAAAACACATTTCCGTTTTTATTGTGGTTTAAGTGAGCAGTTCCAAATATTTGAATTAGAATTTCTGGCATAATCCAGTCTGTAGGAAGAGCAATGGCTCACAAAAACTCTGGAAAACTTTGAAGTCTTTTTTTTTTTTTTCTTTTAATTCTTTCTCAGATCTGGTCTTCGTTCTAAGTCCTGAATCCTGCTGTTAAATGAACTAGTTACATAAGAAATTGTAGGAATCGGTATCATAGTATTTCTACCATGCCAACCTACAAATTAGTTTGAATTTTGTGTCCTCGTGCAGTTTACCTATAATGAGTGTACCTCTGGTGAGCATTCAAGTATAATATGCTTAAAGATGCAATAAATCTCTTTTAAAATTACTACCAAATATTCTACTTCTTTACAAAAAAAGGAACTGAAATAATTTTTTTTTTTAAGTTTTAAATGCCAGATTAAACTAATCATCAAGTCTCCTTTTCCCCAACCTCCCTCTAATGCCTATCCTGGATCTGAGTTTTGCCCTTAAATGCATAGTCTATGAGGATGAACTGGATCTCCAAGTCCCCTTGCTTTCTTTTGTTCTTCTTGACATTTACCCCACTTTTTATTTTCCTCAATTAGCTTTCTCTTCTCTAAATTTAATACTTTTCTAATCGTAGCCAAACATCTGTTTTTATCCTCTCTTTCAATGACTGATAAAGTCCCCTCCAATTTTCCTTGACCACCATTTTCAAAAGTGTGATTTTTCCATCCACTTACACCTTCTTCCACTTTGAGAGGTATACTCACGTTGCTTCCTCACTGATGGTATAATCCAAGAGAGTATATTTTCCCTGGCACAGCACATCCAAAGCCACATCAGCAGATCTACAACCGCTTGGGAACAGGACTATGAAGAGACACATCCTGTGACATTCCAGACAGCTAAATCAACATCTCAGGATTGAAAGAGATACATCATCAAGACCTAAAAGATATGATTTATATTTTTGCATACACCATATGAGAATCCAAAGTCAGTGGCACTATACAGTGCTTCTCATTACTATCATCAATGGTCTGTGCAGATCATAAAAAGGAGAGTGTATAATAAATTCTAAGGCTGAGCCAAGAAGATGAAATAGCACATTGTACCACATTCTGCAGTGAGACATAAAATAATTTGGGTCCTGATATTTAAGTGAAAGTCAGCAGGATGCTAGTCATGGGTAATATTGTTAATTTCTGATTTAGCATCATAGTTCAAGATGCAGTGATCTTTCTACGCAATACATGTATCAGGTTGTAGGGTAGGGGTTCTTAAAATATGGCAAAGCAACAATTCAGATACATTCAAATGAGAATGCACATCAGGTAATTATTCAGTGTTTTTGTAACTAAATTGAACACTCTGATAGAGTGAAAGCTACATACTTGTTACACATATGAATCTCCTTCTTATTATTACTATTATACTTTGATAATAGACCCTAACTAGACATTATAGAAAGTAGTTTGTTAAGCTCAACCTTTTACTTTACATTAATTTTTTATAAATTATGAGGTGGTGATATCTACAGTTACATTGATTTTCACATATTAATATGCACATTTAAATAAAGATCAACACATGATATTGTCAAACCACAAAAGTTAATCACAGTCATTCCTCAAGCATTACCTAGGACTTACATGCAGTAGATAACATGTTTTTGGAGACTTTCGAGTAATCAGAAGTAAAATACACATTTTAAAAGCAGTTTCTATAAAATAAGATTGACAAAACAGAAGAGTATTTTCTGAGAGCATTAATCCTTAACAACATAATTATGAACCACCATGTTTGACAGGATTTTGATTCATCGAGTTTGAAATTTTGCTCTCTTTATAAAAGCACCCCTGATTATCATTTTTAAGCCTGCTAATTTTCTTGGAAGAAGAAAGGTTATGTATTTTAGAAACAGCATTTAAAACTTTTCTTTGTGGAGTTATCTTGTAATACTAAATGGTGTTATCATTAGTATATAACACATAGTTATATATAAAGGATATTCTATATCCTTTTGATAGCTTTCATGTATATATATATGGGACGTATACATACATCAACCAACAAAACCAGTTAAAATTAAAATAGATACCTATTACCACTATTACGGTTTTTTGCTTGAAAAAAACATTTTATTTTTCATTTAGATCGAATTTTACATAATGAAGGCATACCAGATGTAAGTCAACAACAGACAATTGAGAAAAAGCAAGGAGATAATTGTTGTGTTTTGCATGGTGAACTCTTAAATCAACAAAGGAGCCCGCGTTTCTGGTAATCAGCCCACGTAAGTCCTGCGCCTGACAGCACAGCGCAGAGGTGCTTCTACGCTGTCAGTTCTTCTATTTTACATTCAAACAATTGCAGTACAAGGTGAACAAGAAAAAAAAACCTGAAAATAAAAAGCCAACTAATACTTGAATGTATCTATATTTTGGGGGTGATCTTAGGAATTAAACTGTACACTCAAATGTTCTGCATCAATTAATTGCTGTTATTTCCAGACGCTGCCACCAAGGCAAATGTACAGGGAACTTTGCCCTCCTTACAATTTTCTGGAATGTAGGCATTCAGCCAAAGTTGAGCCTCTTGCAGATGGCAGAAAGGGAGATCTGACAAAGAATCTGAAGCAATTAAAACGGTACCTGATTCTTTCATTTCTATACTTGTATTCATTTTAGGGGAAGCCGGGGAGATTGGGTCTGGGCAGGGGAAGGGGAACAATCTAGAACTGAAAGTTTATCTTCTTCAAGGGCTGCATTTCTGCGCCGGCTGCTGGAGACTGCTTTCTTCTCTGCTCTTCTGCTCTAGGAGGCCGGGGAATCTCCCAGCCGCACAGCCTCGGGCGCAGCCAGGGATCCCTTTTTTTTAGTGATCGGCTCTGCGGGCGATGGGATTCGCCTTTGCTTTCGCGGCTCCATCTGGGCCAACCAACGTGTGACCGAGGCCACCCGAGGCACTGGTCTAGAACGTGGGTGGAAGTAGATTCACACTAAGAAACTGAGTGACCTCTTAAGGAGCTGCGTTCGCCATCCCGGAAAGAATTGGGATTTGCAGGGTGTTGATTTTCTCTTTAATCTAGCAGGAGTTAGGGCGGGCGGGGGCGGGGGGACTGATTCGGTTCCATTTTTCCGTTTATGTCAATGGGAGGTTGGAATACGAAAAATGTCCTCGCGCCCAGGACGCAGAAGACTGTGGGGTGGTCCAGCTACAAGGCTGGCAAATTGGAAATCAGAAGGGGAGGAGGACAAGGGGACCGGGATGTGGGTGTCTTTGTTTCGCGCTTCTCTTACCCTAGACTCAGGCTAGGCCAATTTTCTAGCGACCTGTGTGCTTGAACGCGGGCGGGTGAAGTTCTTGGAAAGACCAGAAACTTGGCCGCGAGGCTTATGAGCCCTAAAGGGACCACAGGAGAAGAGTCCCTGGGCCCTCGACGACAGACTACCCGAGGGTAGAGCGAGGTGGCTCGGGCGCGGGTGGGAAGGGAACGTGTTCTTGACCCCTTTGGGGAGCAATAATTCAGTCGAGTGATCAAATGACGGTCTGTCTGAAAGACGTCGTGTCCTGGGCCCCTTTTTTCGTCTCAGCTGGTGTTAAGCTGGGCAAATTCTTCTCTCAACCTGAAGTCGCAAAGAATTGAAGAGTTCTCCTAACAGCATGGATCTGGAAGCAGAGATCATTGTAAACGCACACGCGCCCGAGCTCACCCTCCCATTCACTTAGGCGGGGTCGGGGCAGGCGAAGACCTTCCAAATTGTCCCTAAAATGCCGAACTGACTAGGCATTTACTGGGATTCTAAAATTTTCTCCACCCCTGAAACCACCTTCTCTTGTACACTCGGAAGATGCCACCAAGAATCACTCCCCTTCCAACCTTAAAAAAAAAAAAAAAAAACCCCTCCACCCACGCACCTCTCTCAGCTACGCCAAGCTGCTCTGACCCGCTTTAGCTACCAGGTTAATTCATAGAAAGTAGCTGTAACTCTTGGCATCACCTCCGCAGCCCACCCGAGAACTCCAACCCAGGAGTCATTACGAGTCTGTTTTTCGAGACTTTAGGTTATCTGAGGCATCCTGGTAGATTTCCGGGCTTCCAACTCCCTCCCCCTCCTGGCTGGTAATTTTCTGCTGCTCCTCCTCCTCCCTTTCTTGACCTCCTCCAAGGTACCTTCGCCTCCCCTCCCCCGCTCATCCCCAGTAAACCTCCAGCAAAAACCTCCATCGGCCGGTGGAAATCAACCCCTCGGCGCTAAATTCAGAGTTGCTCCTCGGACTGGATTGCAGTGGAAAGAAAGGCGCCTATTTCGCTAAGAGTGCCATTTGATCAACTCGACTGAGTTCTTAACTTGCTCTCGGTTTCCCAAGAGCTCGGGTGGACCGGTGGGTGTTTTGCTAGACTCGGTGCAGATGAGGTAGATTTCAGTAGAACTGCCCAGAGCTTGGCAGCTAAAAAGACTTTTTCGCCTCCCCAGAATTCAGCTACCCCCGCGAGAATCTGATACGTTTAATGAAAGCTTTGCCCAGTGGTTGGTTCGGTGCGTCCTGAGTCAGAAAGTCTTAACACATTTCACTGGCTCTAACCTGAGCTCCACTCGGAACTCGGTGTGGTTAAAAGTCACCTGTTCCCAGTTTGTTTTCCAGAAGAAAAACAACCAACAAAAAAAAAAAAGGAAGAAAAATGTTTCACCTAACCCTGCCAACTGCTTTTGAGAAATCGCAGTGAATACTTCAAGAAGAACAATTTTAAAAGGAAGAGACAAATTTCTGTCCTTGCTTGGCCGAACTACTGCTGGCAATGAGCTGAGGAAACACGCCTTCTCCGGCCTGACCGATGTTTGCGGCTTTGCGGCTGCCCGGCAGCGGGGAATTCTATCTCGGCTGAGAACCCAGCAACGGACCGCCCACGAACGCTGCCGCCGGGCTGCCCTCAGCTAGTAAAGGTACCAGGAGCGCTGGTGACAGAAACAACTACCTGAACTCAGAAACGCAGGCTGGGAAGCTTTGCGTGCAGAAGAAAATTCTTGCTAATTTACCCAGATTGTTTTAACTGCTTAATAAAGCAGTTGACACTCAACAAAACCACATTCGCAGCAGGAGTCCTAGGCAATAAAATGAGAAACACAACTGAAGTTTTGTTGTCGTTGTTAACAACTGCCTTTATTATCATTGCTTAGCATTAAACAAAACAAAGGACAGGACATAATCATTTTCATTTCAACAGTGCTTGGAGAGAGACTTTTTCTGTGAAATTAGAGCGCAATTTAACTCCAAAGACTCATAATCCGTTCCTGATGGAATATAAAGGGTTAATGGCGAGTCCCTTTAAACGCATATAATTTTATCTGACCCTTGGACGTGATGAAAGATATTGATGGTTTGTATAGCCCTCTTCTACATGTTTAGCGACTACACTGAAAAAGTAAAAACAGTAAAAAAAAAAATGGAATGGAATGGAATGGAATGGAATACACTCGGTTTCCATTTTCAGAGGTGAACCCGTTCGTATCTCATTTCGGCTCTCCTGTGTTTCTAGATATCAGAAAATATAAATCCTTCAGTTATTATTTTTTTTATCTGAAAAAAACCTTACTCATTGAAACTGGCAGCTCAATTATTCTACTCTTTCAAACCTGATTCTGATATGGGCTGAACCTAGAGCCTCACCTCCCTGGGAGTAAGATCCCAGGAAGAAGTAAGCAAATCCAGCGCTCAGAGGAAGCTGATCAAAGCCCTTCTCTCCTTCCCAATCTTGGTTAGTTTGGGAGGAGATGGGTTTCTCACTTACTGTACCTCATTTCCCAAAGAACCAACTTAAAATTCACTTATATCTTCCGGAGTTTTAGTAGATAAATAAATTTTAAGTGTGCAATTCTATTTAAAAATTGCAATTAAGGCTTACTTGAATTTTTGAAACGCAGTTTAAAAGTACCTTGTTCAGGAATCTGTATCTGGCATTACGTCTGATGTGGAATGTTTAAATTTTAATGAAAGCAGAGGAAGAAAGCAACTCCACACAAAAATGCAGGCAAAAGAGCCTACCAGGAGGCTTAGGTATAACAATTGCCTTTTGGAAGGTGATTGTAAGTACATATGGGCAGATGCCACACACTCAAATGGAATTTATTAAATCTCAGTGACGTTTATATTCAACAACACTGTAAAGTGTGTTGGGGTGACCTGGAGGTGGGGGGAATTGTGTTGAATAACTATTCATATTCTTCTTTTCCCTTCTTCAATAGAGGACCTCGCACCAGGGGATTCACACCACTGCTGTTGTAAAAGATAATTTTTTGACCTATTAGAATACAAAAAGGTCAAAATATGTGTCCATACTAGACAGAAGTTCTAATCCTCCCTCTGAACACAAGAGGTCGCTCCTGTGATCAGGTATTGGGGGGTACTGGTAATCACAGCTTGATGTATTTTATACAAATATTAAATTTTTTTTACAAATATATTTGCTGCACAAAGTCCACATATAGCAACAAGCTAAGGGGAATAATCAGTGATCCATTTGAACTTCAAGGTGAAGTGCAAAAATTATGCCTACTATCCTAATCTTGAATTTAATGTAAAAGATATTAGCAATAAACCCTAGCCACATAGAACTCCGGAGCACATTCCTCATGGCAGAACATAATTAAAAGATTCCCTCAAATTTCTCCCCTTGAGGGGCGGGGAGGTATTTTCTGCACCATTCTTTGCCTCTATCAGCTTTTTTTTTTTTAGTTTAGGGACTTATTTGAAAAATACTTGTTTATAATACTAGTATGGACTAGAAACAGGAAAACATGTTTTCTTCACTGTTACAGTAGAACTGTCCATTACTAAAGGTTTTTCCCTAAACCACATGCCAGCTTGTCCATTTGGAATTGCTATCATTGACAATAACTCTTTGAAACAGTTTTATTAGTTTAGGGGATAAAATACCACAGTGTGTGTTTCTGGACTGGAGGAAGATGGACAGTGAAGTCACTTTGTGAATCTCAAGTGTAAGGCTTCTTGTAGTTTCTGGTGTTTAATTCCATGTTATAAAGGCGGCATGATGGGATATGATTGGTTAAAATCCTGTATTTACTTTTCTGCTTATAGTGGTATCTTTTTTTTTTTTTTCACTACAGTCAACTGGGTTATCTATACAGGAAACATGCCCATCTAGTGGGAAGACTTTTTCACGTTGTGATTATCAACATCAGCTTTGCAAAAGCAGCTTGACAAAAAGCTCCATGCATAAGATACCAAAGACTAGAAACTTAGACAAAACAAACTCAAAAGCAAATGATAAATTTATCAACCTATGTCTATACAGCTTTCAATTTCACATCAGCACTCTGAAATAACAATCAAAATGGAAGGGATGAGATTCAGTTAGAAATACCAAACAAGAGTTCTTGGGAAGCCCCAGCTAGGTCTTAGGGTAACTCATGCATCTTAGCTTCCCTTTGCTCTGCGGAGAGGCGTATCGGTTCAAATCAAACCACTGAGGCCGGCAGAGGGTTCAGAGCTCTTATCAAGGATTAGATCTGGCAAAAGATACAAAGAAAGGAGTTTCCTAACTCCTAAGGCTTTCTCGCGGCCACAAGATACCGAAGTTATTTAAGCATTCTATGGCTTGGGTTTGTGGGCCTTTTTAGATAAAACTGGCAGTCACGTTAGATAAGCGATAGCTATTTAGAAGCTTTGGGGGAGGTGTCGATGCACTTCTTGGCCTTCCTGTGACTTTGCCTTTGGGAGGCTGTAACGGATGATGGCAACATGTAAGAAAATTATTGGGAAAAAAAAAATTACCGGCCAGTTGCGGCGAACAATCTTCTCTCTCCAGGTAGTTCCCCGGGAGAAAATGATCAGATACCCACACCCGATTAAATGAAATACGCATTTGACTGTTCTCCTGTTGTAGACTCCTTACCTACTCACCTCCTTAAACTAAAGCACTTTTAAAAATCTATAACGAGAGACAAAGGCATTTGTCTAATTATCAAAACGCCACCGACTAATTGCTTAAAAACAGACGGCAGGCAGACTAGCAGAGAGAGGAATTGAACACGATATAATCGCTTCACAAACTTTAGACTATTGGAAGATCATTTCGCTCTTCGGCTTCGGGTTAGTGCACGGCCTAATTCTAAACTGAAAAGCAGACCAGCCGGATCGGAAGGAGAGAGAGGCAGTCCGCGGAGTTCACTTGAATTTACCTGTTTCCAACCTGATTCTCCGCTAAGGCAAGAAGCATCCCTTTCTCCCACCCCAGTTTTTGTAGATCTGAGGTCGGGGATGAGCTCGGGGTACTGGGACAGCAGTCTGCGAACAATTCCTTGGGGTGTAATCATCCCCATTCTCGGTTCTTCTTCCCTGAGCAGCTCCCCGCGCACCGCACGCAGCCAGTTCGGGAACTCACCCTCCCCGGCAGCCAAGCAGGGCCAGGGTCGGGGCTGTGCGTCAAAGCACGGGACCAAATCGAGCCGAACGGCCTGGTCCACGTCCCCCCTTTGCCTAGATCCCGGGAGGGGCCTCGTCAACAGGAAGACCTACCCACCAGGCACTCGCCACCGGAGGCAGAAAAGTGAGCCCTGCGCGCACCGCGGCTAGCCGGACTGCGGGGACCCCAGGAACGCAAGGCGGAGGAGCAGAGGGAGAGGAGGCGAGGGAGCAGGCGGTGCGGCCAGGAAGGAACGGGGTGAGGGGTGGCGGGGGCGGGAGGAAGAAAGGAAAAAAAGGTGAGGAAGGCCAAAAGCCCCAGCAGCCCGGCAGCTTGAGCTTCGGGGGAGAGCGGCCTGAGCCCGGAGCAAGTTGCCTCAGGAGCCCTAATCCTTTCCCTCGGGCTCGCAGAGCGGTCAGTGGCGCACGGCGGCGGCGAGGCTGAAATATGATAATCAGAACAGCTGCGCCCCGCGCCCGGCAGCCAATGGGCGAAGCGCTCGCCTGACGTCCCCGCGCGCTGCGTCAGACCAATGGCGATGGAGCTGAGTTGGAGCAGAGAAGTTTGAGTAAGAGATAAGGAAGAGAGGTGCCCGAGCCGCGCCGAGTCCGCCGCCGCCGCAGCGCCTCTGCTCCGCCAACTCCGCCGGCTTAAATTGGACTCCTTGATCCGCGAGGGCGCGGCGCAGCCGGGCAGCGGCTCTCTCAGCCTTGGCAACCCCAGGGGCCACTATTTCCCACTTAGCCACAGCTCCAGCCTCCTCTCTGTGGGCTGTTCACCAACAGTACAACCACCATTTCACTGTGGACATTACTCCCTCTTACAGATATGGGAGACATGGGAGATCCACCAAAAAGTAAGAGGCTATTTTACCTTGTGGGGCTCGGTGTGCTGTTCTGGTGCGGGGGTCTCTCTCAGGCACGGGTGCCAAGAGCTCTTCGGAGTTGCAGTTGTTGCCTGGAGAGAGAGAAAAGGTGGCTTTTTCTTGTTGCCGCCACGCCTGCATGCTTGCTGTCGGTTCCGATCTTCGGGAAAGTGATCGTACCTTGTGTTTGAATTCGCCTGTGCGCCCTCCAAAACCCTAACCTTCTGATGCTAAGTGGTGGTGTCCTCCTAGGGAATCCTGAGTTCTCGGAGAAGGTTATTATGTTGCAAAGGTCTGTCTGCACATACAATACCCGGAGATGCAAGTTAGCATTAGACTTGCAAAAGAGAACGAGTGACAACTGTATTGATGTCTGCTCTTGCTAACAATATCCAGTCCTATGTGCTATTTAAGAGCGTGCTTCATGGAAAATATAGACATCCCTGCGTTCACTTAACGCTTGTAGTCAAAACCTTTTCTTTGACTTGACTTATCCATAATCTTTCCGAATGATTATGGCAAAGAGGGAGGAGGGGGGAAAAGAAATACAAAATGAGCGGGTTTGATTGCGTGCTAGGCTTACAAATGTAGACTATTCAAATCGGCATTTTACATATATTCCACCTCCTTTTTAAAATGAGCTGAGGTTTTGATGGCACACTTCAATTACCATCCCAAAGTGCAATACTCTTTAAAAAAAAAGGGGGGGGACTCTCCCAGAGTACACCCTATAAGAGAACGACACTAAAAGTGTGTTTATCTCTGTAGGAAGTAAACGGTTAGTCAATCATGTATTTATTTTCATTTCAGAAAAACGTCTGATTTCCCTATGTGTTGGTTGCGGCAATCAAATTCACGATCAGTATATTCTGAGGGTTTCTCCGGATTTGGAATGGCATGCGGCATGTTTGAAATGTGCGGAGTGTAATCAGTATTTGGACGAGAGCTGTACGTGCTTTGTTAGGGATGGGAAAACCTACTGTAAAAGAGATTATATCAGGTACGCCATTTCTACTGCTTCCTTAATTTTGTGATATCCCTGTATCTCCCTCCCCATATTTATTGTTTAGTGTGGATTTGTTTTTTTTTGCAAAGTTTGCCTTAGTGGGGTCCAGAGTGCAAAAGTTACCCTGTGTGTTCCATAAGTTAAACTGTGCTCTTCATTTTACTTTTTAGAAAAAAAAAAAACAGTGGTTTTCATAAATTGTGTGGTAGTGAGGCTTGCTAAATTATTCTTAGAATGTGTGATACTCAAAGTGTTTTCCCCTTCCACCCTGCCTCTTGCAATTTCTTTTTAAAAGATGGGTAATTTCGGGTTTCTAAACTATGAAGAAAGGTCGGTTTTATTGTATAGTTAAGTGTTTTTATGTTTGCATTTTATTAGTAACTTACAAACTCTAGACGTGTCAGTGCTTTACATGAAATAGCTAGTAGAGGCATTGTCTCTTACTTTTCTGGTAACAACTCCTTCCTGGGAAATTAAAAAAAAAAAACAACCAAATATTCCCTACAAAAAGACCAGAAATTTAATCTTTTTAAATATTAACCCTTTGGTGACATCTGACTGTCTTTTCTTTCTTATCTTATCTGAGCTGATGAATTAGACGGAGCAGATCAAATTGCCCATCATCTGTCTGCGAACAATTGGTATATTTAGATAATTGAACAGCTTCCTTTCTCACATTAAAATCTGGTAACTGATAAAATGAGTGAATTGCCCATACTGACAAGGCTAAAAACCACATAGGAACTTTGTGTGTGTGTGTGTGTTTTGTTTTGTTTTTTAAATTTACTCTGCATCTAAACTCTGGGCTTGGTTAATCTCAAATTTTCTCTGACCTGTATATGTATGTCAGAAATTTCTTTCTCTCTCTTAGGAAGCCAGTGGAATTTCTTTTTAAAAAATTATTGGTTTTAATCACACAGAGAAGACATAGCAGCTTTGCTATTATTTATGATAAATGGTGGCAAAATATTATTTTTTAAAAAAATCTCCAGTGACTGTGAACAAATAATTGGCTTCGGTAAATCACAGGATTTATGTATCTGGGAACTGTATTAAGTTTAGTCAAGATTTAAATATGCAGTCACCATTTTCTCATGCTCACTTTGTATCCAGCCTTTTTACTTCTTATTTTAAAATCATGAAGTGGAAAGTATAGCCTTTTATAGACGAAATTGAGTAATGGGGGGGGTTAATACTTGGTGGAGAGGGGGAGATAGGAAGAGTGGGAGGAAGTAGGGGAGTTGGGGTACCTGGGGAAGGAGGGAGGGATTTTCTAAATTGTTGGGTTACAGGCAAAGTAAAGTCCTCATCCTATGAAATAGAAGATCTCACATGGGGGGGGGAGGAAAAACATTTGAATTTACCTTCTAACCTCTGACAAAGGAGCCAGTTTCACTGTTTACTTGATTGGTGTGTGAACTCAAGATTCTGGAGGGGGAGAGCTCACTTTGCATCTCCACAAGTATCTTTACTCCTGCAGAGAGAGTGCTTTGCTCACTTGCACACAGACTTGCAAGTGTCTAATTCTAGATACACACGTTTTAGGACACAGTCCCTTTTACCTTCTCTCCGCTCTTTTTCAAACTGTTTTGTTGTTTGAAATCCTGTAGTTGAAAGAGCAGAACACAGAGACCTGTTTAGTTTCCCAATGCCTTTTACCTGGGGGTGGGGGATCTTCCCCCCATCTCTTTCTCTCTCTCCCATTCTCTGTGTTTGCAGGAATACCTCCCTCTTCTGTTATTAGGGATAGACAGAGAGCAGCCAGGACAGTGCAGACTAGAGAGAACCTACAAGGGTTGTCCCTTGGTGAGGAAAGGTCAGCAGTGAGGAAGAACCTCAAGAAAGATCTTTTCATTTTTCAGGCTGGTCATGGCTTTCAAACAAACTGAAATAGAGGTAGATGCTCCAGCAACTTGGAAAAGATTAAAGGGGCCAAGGCAGATTTTTAACAACAGCAAACATAAATAAAAGGAAAAATGGAGAGGAAAGTTTCCATTAATATTGTTGCCTAGGAAAACTCCTTAGCTGGGGAAAAACCAGAATGTGCTTGTTTGGGAGAGGGGGACCTGGAAACACTCAGAGGTTTCATTTTCTGTTATTCTGCTTGCGCATTTTTGTGTTTGCAAACCGAGTGGGGTGACAATCCTACTCCCCAACGTCTCTTTTTTTTCCTTGGAAGAAGGACTTTTTGCTGCAGCTTCAGAGACATTTCTAGCAGCAGAAATTGGGAGACAGGGAGGGGAAAGTGTGGAGCCAGTAGCCGCGGAGACCCCTAGCCGCCTGCTAAGAGCTGCAAGGGCAACCCGGGAACCAGTCGCCAGAGCGGCGGCCCGGGTTTGAAATCCATCAATAAATTTTCTTTGTTTTGGGCAGGGCGTTTTGAACTAAGGGGTACCGTCTGAGACACAGAGGTTCATCTCAGCGAAGAGGTAGTAAAAGAAAGGGAGAGAAGGAGGAAGAAGGGGAAAAAGGTAGAGAAAGAGAAGCTGGATCACGTCCATTACTCCCCTCCTGCCCCCCATTTCCAGCTTGTCCGCCAGTGCTGTTTTCAGTGTCGCAAGACTTCACGGCCTGGGTCGCCAGCGACCTCGGGCCTAAGCAGTGCACGCCCGAAGTGACCCTTTCTCCTTTTGCTTCTCTCCCCGCTCTGGACCCGGCCCCCCGCGCAGGTTGTACGGGATCAAATGCGCTAAGTGCAGCATCGGCTTCAGCAAAAACGACTTCGTGATGCGCGCCCGCTCCAAGGTGTACCACATCGAGTGTTTCCGATGCGTGGCCTGCAGCCGCCAGCTCATTCCTGGGGACGAGTTCGCGCTGCGGGAGGACGGGCTCTTCTGCCGTGCGGACCACGACGTGGTAGAGAGGGCCAGCCTGGGCGCCGGTGACCCGCTCAGTCCCCTGCACCCCGCTCGGCCGCTGCAAATGGCAGGTACTCCTCGGCCCCGAGGGAGGCCTGGTGCAGGGAGGCGGGCGCCTGGCTAGGCCAGCACTGCCCTTGCTTCTCCACTGGCGGCTGCAGCAGCCCTGGTAGCCACAGGGCAGACTGGACGGCAGCGGCAGCGGCCAGCAGTTACATTGAAGCGCACTGTGTGCTGTCTGCACCGCGCTTGGCTCTCTTGCAGCAGGGTTCAATGCACTTATTGTCTTCCTTGACATCCCCAGTACACCTACACGTCTGTATGCCTATATATGGGTACACATGAATGTACACTTGTGCACACGTGTATGTACATGCCCAAACAATACTTCTAGTTCACCTTGGCCTCCAAAAAATGGCTTACTGAAAATGAGCTTCACCTCCCCGGCAGGTATTCTCGGTGCTGCTGCTACTTAATTAAAGGGGTGGAGCCCTGGGCCCCTGGAACTTCCTCCTTTAACCCAATGCAGGAAGCTTAGGTGGCCTTAAGTCATTTAGCCTCCCAAATCCTTTTTTGCTGAAACTGTTCCACACTCCAAAACATTTTTAAAATTTATTTTTATCCTTTTTGTAGGAGAACTGGGCTTGAAAAGAGAGTCTTAACTGCAGGCCACTACAGAGAGCTGTAATTTAAGACTGTCAACAAGCTAATCTGCAGTAATTGCCTTTTAAAGGGAGCCTGCCTTTTTAAGCCATTCGTTCTATGTGATTTGGTGAGAATTTCATCTTCAGGCCTGTCGCTGTAACTCTAAATGGACCTCTTGGTGTTGGCCTGGCGGTAGAAAATCCTAAATGGTGTAGTATTTGTACCTTACAGATGGGAGGGCCCTTTCCCCAATAAAAAAAAAAAAAAAAAAAAAAAAAAAAACAAAGGGAGTGGAAATTGAGCAAGCTCGGCCAGGTCTGAGGCCAGTAAGAAGGAGACAATGTTCCCACATCTGCCTTCTGGCATGAATAGATCTGCCCTGGGTGCAGTTTTAAAGTATCATTTCTCAGTAAACACGGAAGTGAGGAAAACACCCTCTCCCCCTCTGCTTATTGGCAGCTATAAGAATTTCATCCTGGGGGATTTGTGACCAGCTTGCACCAGGGCAGAGCCAGAGGTGGCAACTCCTGTCTTATACCGTCTATGTACAGCCCGTGCCCTGCTTGTGAGAAACACAGAGGAGGCAGAAATAGGAAGGTGGCGTGGAGGCAGACGCCGAACACTTCGCAGCAGTAGTTTGTCTGGAGTCTAAACAGCTCAACAGACTTTGTTTTCCTTTGCTTTGCATTAGCCCACCTCAGGAATATCTGCATAGATTTATTACTAAGAAAGACCAGGGACTGGAGAGATGGCCGAATTACCAAGTTTCACTAGCCCCTTGACAAGACTGCCCTCTGAGACTGAAGTTCAAGGCTTTGCGGTAGAATTGTCCTCCTTCCCGTTGCAGACGTCCCAGCTAGTGTAGTGGTTCTGGTTGACAATGGCATGTTGTGCCGTTTCCTTCCCTGGTACCCTCTGGGGCCTTCCTCGAAGAGAAGACTGCTGCGTCTGGAGGTGAGGGTACTCGGTGTAACCTAGGCCGCGTCTGGTATGAGGAAAAGCGGGAGGGAGGTGAAACAACGCTGAAAATGCCGCTGCTGCTGCTGTTTCTGCCTGGAACTGGGGGACAGGCGAGACGTGTGCCACTTCGCTGTGTTGACACAGGCAGGGCGGGGGCTGCGCCCCGGCCCTGGTTACTCAGCATTGACCTCTGCAGATTTGAGTGGGAGATTTTTATTTTCCCTTTCGTCCCCTTTCTCCCCTCTGCCGCCCCCTGCTTTGTCAGTGGAGGCTGCAAAGCACTCTCATTGTCCGGGCACTGCGGATGGCGGGCGGGTGGCCGACGGGTGTTCACGGCGCCTCTTGCCCACAGCCGAGCCCATCTCCGCGAGGCAGCCGGCCCTGCGGCCCCATGTCCACAAGCAGCCGGAGAAGACCACCCGCGTGCGGACTGTGCTGAACGAGAAGCAGTTGCACACCTTGCGGACCTGCTACGCAGCCAATCCCCGGCCCGACGCGCTCATGAAGGAGCAACTGGTGGAGATGACGGGCCTCAGCCCCCGCGTGATCCGGGTCTGGTTTCAAAACAAGCGCTGCAAGGACAAGAAGCGCAGCATCATGATGAAGCAGCTCCAGCAGCAGCAACCGAATGACAAAACTGTGAGTGGCCTTGGGGGCTGGGCCGATGGCGTGGGAGGACAGAGTCACAGCGGGAGAGGTGCCTGTGGCGCGAGCGCTGTTTTCGGTCCTGCTGTGGAGCGAGAGCCAGACCAGCGGCCTCCCACCCCCAGCCCACCCATTCCTCTGATAGGGAGATGCTACCAGCGTGCGAGCGGCCGGCGCAGGGCCAGGCAGGTCGCAGGCGACCCTGTGCAGTTGGGGCGGCTGCACCCTCCCTTACTCTCTCCCTGCCAGCCCTCGTGGGAGGGCTGGGCCCTTGTACCTGGCCTGCACCCCAGAACAGGAAGGACCGGTCATCCCCACAGCATCCAGGCCTGGCCCGACTTTTGCCAAAGTTCAGGTCGTCAGCCCCTGAGGCATCCATCGGAGAGGAAGGGAGGAACACACTTGGGTTTCAGTCTAGGTCCAGGGGTCCGTGGGTAGGGCACTCTGAGGACACGGAGACATGCCGCTCCACTTGGTGAGGTCTGTGGCTGCACCTCCAGGCCATCGAGGTCCCTGAAGGTGACCCTATGGCTCGAATAGGGCACACTCTGCCTGCAAAGTCAACCCTAGACTTTCATAGAAGCGTCAGGTCTCTCACACTATAATCCTAGGCCCACAGCAGCATCCACTTTTCAGGCTTCTTGGTTAAGTGAAGCTAAAGAGTTTCTTTTGCTTTTTACTGCTTCAGCCCTATTTTTAAATGTCATAAAGCTAGCTGTCATTAAACTTGGCAGACTGGCCTGGACTGGGCCAGGGCACTTTCTAAGTTGGTTAGTGCATAATAAGTACAACAGCAGCCAGACCCAAAAGCTGGGGAGGAGTGGGATCAGCTGGCAGTGTGGGCCTTGGAGGGGTGGGTTGGGGAGGGGGAGCTGCTTGGAGAAAATACTCAACAAGCTGAAACTGCCCAGGAAGCCACCAAGCCTAGCAGCTGAAGGGAGGCCCAGCCTGCCTCAGCTACTTCTGGGATGCCCTGGTGTGGGAAGGTGGAAGGGAGGAATTGGGATGAGCTGTCAGTGGAAGAAGACAGAAAAAAGTCCTAGTAAATTTGGTTTAATAAGGGCCAAGCAGACCTAATGGTCCAGCTCCCAGAAGCAGAAAAACAAAACATAATAAAACAAAACCGAACTCTAATTAATATCCATAGGTGCAGCAGGTTAACTGAGCCAATAGAGGCCACTATGTAGATAATACCTGAGTCTATTTGCTTAGGCTGTGCACACAATAGAGGGAGGGAGTTTGCTCATTAACATGTTGGACCTGGGTGGTGGGGTCCTGTTCACAGAATATCCAAGGGATGACAGGAACTCCCATGGTGGCTGCCAGTCCAGAAAGACACGATGGTGGCTTACAGGCTAACCCAGTGGAGGTGCAAAGTTACCAGCCACCTTGGAAAGTACTGAGTGACTTCGCCTTGCAGAGTGACATAGATCAGCCTGCTTTTCAGCAACTGGTAAGTGTCAGCTCCCAGACTGAGGAGGCTGAATTCCCATGGAAAGGAGACTCTGGTTTCACTGCCATAAAATGAAAGATTGGGGGTGTGGTGAAGAGAAGGGAACAGGGACAGATTACCCAATAAGCAAGGTACGCACCAGGTTACTTGTGCTTACTTCCTAATCTGTAGTGCACAATTTCACCTGTTCTTCACCACATCAAAGATCAAAGACATGGTGAAACCCATGTGAAATTCTGCACTACAAATTAGTAAGTAAATACAAGTAAGCCTGTGGATACACAAGCGAAATTGTGCACTACAGATTAGTAAGTAAACACAAGTAATCCTGTGCATACCTTGCTTACTAGTTAATCACCCCTGGAAAGGAAGCAGGTACAAGGGAAACAAACCTCTTATGAGTCTTTTCTATAAGACTGCATAATTGTACCATACAAAATGAATTTATTATCAGTCAGGCCTGCTTTGGGGGATTAACTTCAAGGTGCCTAACTAGATAAACATGCATGGAAAGGTGGACAGTGTTGCAAAATGGTGCATCTTAGACTTTTAGAGTAGAGGTCACCTTAGCATTTTGACCCACAATTAGTAAATTTACTCCCTCCTAGAAAAAAAATTTTTTTTTTTTTTTTTAGAGAATAGCTCCTAGAGAATGGCATATTTAAGGACTCAAATCAAGGTGATCGTAAGACATAATCAGTGTTATTCTCAAAAGGCAGCAAGCCCCTGTCTGGGTACAATTTTTAAATATATCTAGAAGGAGTTATTCAACTAGATGATAGTACTTCTTGTCACTATTATCCCTTTCTGGGAATATCTTAATCTAGAATATAGGACTGCTCAGGCACTGTTAAGTGTGTTCAGATATCATACACAGTGACATACTGCATGGCATGCCTAGCAGAAGGAGCGTGAGCCCAACCACTCAGAGATATGCTGTTTAATTTGTGAAAATCTGTCCCAGTGTTCTGCCTTAGACATTTACAGAAAACTAAACTACCTTTTACCTAAGAAAGGCTTAAATGCTCAAGATAAATAAAAATATTAAATACACATTCTTTATAATACGGTATACATATACTGTACACATGAATTTTTTTTTCTTAAAAAGTAAACAGCCCTACAGTATCCTGTTCTATAAAACCTGAAGATCTTTCCTAAAAACTCGCTACTTCCTTTGGCAATAAAGCTTTAGAGAAGAGATGGAGTTTAGCTTTTCACATTCTCTCAGTGGCAGTAGTTAGATAATTGGCTAGGGGTGAGTGGGTAGAAGGTCTCGGCCTCAGGTTTAAGTTTATAAGTGGAAAAGTCTAGAGGCTAGGCAGATTTGAGAAGTCCATTGACTTCACAATGGAAAAATTGTTAAATAGGGTTTTAAAAAAAAGAAGGTAGAACCTGGGATGAGGAAATAAAACTATGTGTTTTATTTTAAAGTCAGGTCAGTCTGAAGTTATTTGAGTAAAACCTGGATTAGAGAAGGAAGGGGAAGGGAGGGCTCAATAGGCATGTGCTTGCATCTTCTGAAACTTTAGGGTCAGATGAGAGCAGTGGAGAAGTTGTGGAACACAGCAAGGGAGGTTTACAGCAGCGGTGCTTTTTTGCTTAAAAGAGAGAGCCAGATATTTTAATGCGATGATGTTATAATATATGGGTCTCTTCTCGGAAGGAAGAGCCTGATTTAAAGAGAGAGAGAGAAAGAGAAAGGCCAAGAGGCAGCAGGACCAACAACAAAGAAGAAAGCCCACGCTGTGAACCCTCTGAGGAGTTAATCACTGTTCTGTGGAGCCTCCTCTGACTTGCCCATCACAGGATCTGAGGATCTAAGCTCTGCATTATGGATTTTCCAACTCAGGAAGAGAGCTTTGATGCCTAGAGACTGAGAACTGGCCTGCTCCCCAGGCAACATGTAACCGGCAGGATAATTTTATTTCAAGCATGCATGGTACAGTTGTGGTGCCATTTTATAGTGGGATCTTAAATAATTTAATGCAACATAATGTTGGGAATTCAGTTTGAGTAAAACAGAGATCTCTTAGAAGATGGGGAAGTGAGAAGATTTCTCCTCAAGTTTTTCCCGCTCATAGGCTTTAATTAAGACTGTTAAAATTCACTTAGCTATGTGAATCAATGTCTATCTACACAAACAGACTCACACACAGAAACACATATAACAAGTTTATAATCCTTTCCTGTACACAATCACAGCCTCCTTTACTCATCTCTCAACCTTCCATGCAGGTCAATTTTTCAGAAGGAGGACCGGGCTCTAATTCCACTGGCAGTGAAGTGGCGTCGATGTCCTCTCAGCTCCCAGATACACCTAACAGCATGGTAGCCAGTCCTATTGAGGCATGAGGAACATTCATTTATATGTATTTTTTCCCTGTTGGAGAAAATGGGAAATTCTAATGCTGAACTCCGAAACAAAGTATTTAATGACCCTGTCAGTGAAAACTGATTCCAGAAATGAATGGTCCACGAAATGCACGAAGTCCGTTTTGATGACAAGGTGATATGGTAGCAACACTGTGAAGACAATCATGGGATTTTACTAGAATTAAAACAAACAACAAACAAAACCCAACACCCAACATATGCTATCCAGTGACCTTAGGAGTACTGAAAAAAACAAAGACGTTTTTAAAACGTAGAGGATTTATATTCAAGGATCTCAGAAAAAAAAAAAAGCATTTTCATTTCACTGCACATCTAGAGAAGAGCAGAAATAGAGATTTTTCTAGTCCATCCTAATCCGAATGGTGCTGTTTCTATATTGGCCATTGCCTTGCAAAACAGGAGCTCCAGCAAATGAGCAGGAAGAGAGACTTGGCCTCCTTGGCTGAAAAGAGTCTTTTCAAGAAGGTGGAGCTACATTGGTTTGCGATGTTTTTAGTTGACTTTAACAAGGGGTTAATTGAAATCCTGGGTCTCTTAGCATGTCCTGTAGCTGGTTTCTTTTTATTTTTGACCCTCTCCCTCCTCTTTTTTTTTTTTGAGATCCGTCCTCTATCAAGAAGTCTGAAGCGACTTTAAAGGTTTTTGAATTCAGATTTAAAAACCAATTTATAAAGCATTGCAACAAGGTTACCTCTATTTTGCCACAAGCGTCTCGGGATTGTGTTTGACTTGTGTCTGTCCAAGAACTTTTCCCCCAAAGATGTGTATAGTTATTGGTTAAAATGACTGTTTTCTCTCTGGAAATAAAGAGGAAAAAAAAGGAAACTTTTTTTTTTGTTTGCTCTTGCATTGCAAAAATTATAAAGTAATTTATTATTTATTGTCGGAAGACTTGCCACTTTTCATGTCATTTGACATTATTTTTTGTTTGCCGAAGTAAAAAAAAAAAAAAAAGATAAAGGTTGTACCGTGGTCTTTGAATTATATGTCTAATTATATGTGTTTTGTCTTTTTTCTTAAATATTATGTGAAATCAAAGCGCCATATGTAGAATTATATCTTCAGGAGTATTTCACTAATAAACGTTTGGCCTAGATAAATAAATCAGTGCAATGATCCAGGGTCCCTCTTTTATATGTTTACAAGTAAGCTGTTAAAATGTCCGAAATTAAGAATTGCATGTGAATTGGGGGGCAAACTGACCTACAGTAGGTGTAATACTTTATCGCAAGTAGATAAGGTTCACCTTGCAATTTTGAGTTTCATTAGTTGGATCAAAGCTTGTTGGAAGCCCTTAGCACTAAGTCGTGATAATGTTACCTTTTTTTTTTTTTTTTAATGAGATCCTATCCTCTGGTCTTCTGCCTTTCTTTCCCCCGTCTCTTTTCTTACCCTGTCCTATTCCCTTCCCCCACCCAAATAGGAAGAGGGACCTGCTTAGAATGGGTTTTGATTCTGAGTCACTATTTCATTTTCTTAGAGTGAGTGCTTTATACCAAAGTCCCCTGTTCAGGATTGTCGAAGTGACCTGTATTTTAAGTATAAGCTCTTGCTAAAAGAGAGGCTTTCTGCCCAGCCCGCGAGGTATCACCATTATTTACCAGTGGCGGTTTTGAGCCTATGGAGAAATGCTGCGGGCCTTGCGCAGGACGCACTGGCGTAGAGAGAGGGTTTCTCAGCGATTCCTGAGCCAGTACGTGTTTTCTTGGCTCTTCCTCCCGCCCCCATCTTGTTCCTACGCCATTCCCTCCCCATTTTCCCTTCTCCCACAACTCTTAATTCCAAAAGCTTTGAGAAGGGCGACTGGCTAGGGCGGAGAAACCCGGGGTGTGCTGGATAGGGAAACCGCCTTTTTGGGGGGAGTAGGAGGCGGATTTGTGTGCTTTGCAGGCCCCCATCGGGGGACTCAGTTACGTGGACGTGGTCTCTGGACAGACCCTTTTAGCAATAGTTCATGTACGAGAACCAGAACCCAGGGATGCTCGAGATAAATTCCCATGTTGCTGCCCAACTTTAGGCTTCTTTGTGCTCCTCGGTTTTCCGGGCGTAGAGTTAGGACTTAGGGCTACACAACTGTCCCCTTCTCCCTTTCCCCCACCCCCAGGATTCTTTGGAAACTGGGCTCATTTGTATGCGTGAGTGTAATGCCGTTTTAAATATCTGACAACTCTTAATAAATACTAAAGCTAACATACCCTAATCGTGTGTCTTGTGGCGCTACCCCATCGGATCCCTGTCAGGGAGCAGCGCGGCCTCCCGCGGCGGGGTGGGGGGGACGGGGCTGGAGACGGGGCGAGGCCCGCGGCCCCCCAGCTCTCCTGTCGATTTCACCCGCTCCAAACCTGCTGCAAACCGGGAAGCGAGCCTCAATTAGCCTTTTGTTTGGCATCGTTCTACATAACGGGTTAATTACAGGCTCTAACGTGGGGGCAGAGAGAAAACAAACTTTGTATTGAAAATGTTACAGTGCATTAGACATGCCCGCTGATTACTTTGATTGTTGTGTCTAATTCTTGACAGAGGGGTAATAATTTGGCCGGCAGTAATAATGGATTGTAGTCATCTGAGAAAAACAAGAGTTATGTCTTAACTCACACGGATCTTCTCCGGGAGAGGGCCTCCCCCCCCCCCCCCCCCCCCGCCACCTTCCCAATGCCTCTTCTCTAATCTCTTGCTACCGGACTTGACTCTTTGAGATTCCGGTTCACTCTTTCTATTGGCCTGCCTTTTCAGTCTTCCTTTTTCCTCACCACAGTACCTAGAAGGACTAACTGATAAGTATGTGTACGGATGGCGGGTCCATCCTATTGGTGTTATGCCTGCAAACATTGTTGCCGATGGTCCAATCCAAGTGTGGAACCCATTGAACCCTTCCCCAGCCATAGCCTCTGGTAGACCCTTTTGAGAAACTTACACCGTAGATATGGGGGCAAGGGGGTGGGGGACTTAGGGTTTGAATGTAATAGAGAGACTTAAGTGAAGCATACATCTTTGTGATGCTTTTTCATCTTGTCATTTAGTTTTTAAGATTAGGTGTGTGTATGTGTGTGTTCGTGTTGGATGTTTTACATATATAGATGTCAGCCTATTCTGAAGTTCACAGCTTGAATTTAAGTACAGTAATTTGGCGATTTTTAGAATTTGGGGAGGGGGTGATGAGTGATTTAGTTTCACTTGCTAGATTCAAGATATTTGTTGCCTGATGGCTGAGAATGGATTGATGGGTGGATAGCGTTCTAGTTCTTGTATTATTCATAGGAAAGGTGTGTCTTCTCCTTCTAGGCTCCTCATCATGTGCTCTAAAATGTGTTTCTGAAATGCCTTCTTGTTTGCAAACCATCTCTTGCCCACACTCTCCTTTTCCCTGCACACCTTTGGAGACCAAGTTTTGAGCTCCGCTCTTCTAATGAAATTCCTCCTGTTTGCTATTATCTTTGATCCTTCCCTTATTACTCTGAATTCTCCTTCTGGACATTATGACTCATTTCCTCTAGCTTCTGCAAGCTAAAATTTAATGCAACTAAAGACCTCTAGGATGCTCCCCTTAAATCAGGGAATCCATATCAATATCTGCACTCTTACAGACAGGATTTTTTCCCCCCTATTGTTTCAGAGCAATGACATTTTCTATTTTGGTCTGCTGTTCCTCTGTTTCCTTTTCATCAAAGCAACCTGGTTTTTCACGGATTCAAAAGAGTCCTAAGTTAGAATCATAGTTGAAGACTTTTTTTTATTCTCCATTGAAATAACATTTCTGGTTATTTGGAATTCTTTGTGGATGTGTGTCCACACTTGCCCATTAGGAAGTTTTTTCGAGTTCACAATTAAAGGGATGACTTTGGGATGCTCTGTTGCTATTCACCCGGATCAACGTGTTACATACACCGTTGACCTCTTTTCTAGTCTATTTTAGCCTTTTGAATACCAGCCAAAAAGACAATGTGCTTTCAAGGTACCTAGACCTACTTTGTATTTCCCTAGCACCTTGGCTTTTTAAGCTATAGGATCGATCTCACTGAAATATAACTCCTTTAAGTCCCATGTGGATTTACTTAGCCTTTTCTTTTTTTCTCATAAAAGAAGCAAAAAGTTTAAAATCTGGGTTCAAACCAAAAGAAGAACTAAGTTTAGATGGAACCCAGCCAGTTTGTACATTTAATCTCACCCCTAATGTAAGTAAACTAAGCAGAAAGGACTTGATTTTCTTATTTGTAAAGTTGACTTCAGTCAACTTTGTAAAGGAGATTTAGAATCCAAATTATGCTTGAGTTCTATTCATTAAGAACTATTTACCTTCTTTCTGCTAATCAACAATTAAAGATTACATCACACCAAGGCAAGGCAAGTTTTCTTTGGGGGCTGGAAGAAAAAGTGAAGGGATTGTTTTTCTGCCTTTATTTAAAATGCATTACTTTCTAAAGTGGTCCAAAATCTTAATATTTAAAATAATAACAAGTAACTTGTATAGTGGGAGTTGGCGATTTTTAACTAAAACGCGAGAAGTTAATTCAGGACGCTGGCAGTCGAGCCTGTTTACTGATCTTTTCTGATTGTTGTTTTCTTGATAACAGAGCAAGCCACTGAATGGCTGTTTGAGCCCAGGCGCCACAAACATAAACTTCACAGCTTACAATGTCCCAAGTCGTGATGGAGGATCTCTCCACACCTCCCAGAGACTTCTGAAGTGTAGACAGAGAAGTTGGTTCACAGGGAGCAAAGGAGGGGGAGGGGCGGGAGGGAAGGCTTCTTAGTGTTTGCTTTGAGTATTGTTACTATCACATCCTTTAATTTTTTTTTTTTGACGCTTAAGCTGTTGGCTCCGAGAAGCCAGTCTCTGTGCCTTGGAGAAGCAAGTCTCTCCCCGGAAAACTGCACCTGAGACTACTTGTTTCTCACTTTAAAAAAAAAAATTATTTTGCAAATCTTTCTGCTTAATTACCTCTCTGCAAAAGCGCTCAGCATTTATAAGAAAAGTTCTAAAAAGAAAATAATATCTTCCCCCAGAAGGGGACGCCCAGATTTGGGGAAAAGATGTGGGATAAGATTGCTTTTTGCCAGGTGCGGAGAAAAGGCACAGCGTCCCGCCCTTTGGGGAACTCTATGGGAGATTCCGCTAAGCCCGAGAGCTGCTCATCCTCTCCTGGGATCCTCTTTCCTTTCCATCCGTCAAAAGTGCGTGTCCATTTCGGTGTGTTGTTATTTGTGGATTTGATTGAGTTGGCTACTTACTTGTTTTGCCTATCTTCCCAAGTACTTCTCTGTCCCCCACCCCCAACCCTGTGCGTTTCCCTTCTCCAGAGGACTGGGAGAGCAGCGCTGCTCTGCAATCGGGTGGGGAGGGGGTTGGTGAATGGGAGCCTGGACACTGGTCTAACCAGCCCCGCTACTCCCGCAGGCAAGTTAGCCCTTGATCCCTTAAAGGAGGGACAATCGTCGTGGATCCGAGAGGGAAAAAGGGTGTTGCTGGGCCCTTCTCTTTCAGGACTTGATCAGGTTGGCAGATCTGGAGGGCTAATCCAAACAAGGCGCTTGACTTGTGAGGTCGCGAGTCTAGACAGAGCTGGTGACTCGGCGGCTTCTTATCTTTCCCTGGGATCAGCCGAAGAGACGCTCCCCGGCCCGCTGCGCTCTGCTCGCCGGGGCCCGGAGCCACCGCACTGTCCAGACGGCACAACAAACAGAGCACCTGAGGCTTTACAGCTTGCTTTATTGTTTAATGGGGAATGCTGCAAAACATTCATTTGTCTTCCCGGCCCTGCGACCCGACGGATTTGCGCCCCGGCCACCGAGCTGGGTGGGGTGTGTGCTAGCGCCGGGCTGTCCCAGCCGGCCACACGGGACAGAGTGCAGGAAAGTCCGTGCTGGCCCGGCGCATGTGGGCGCGCACGGCTCCTCTCCCCTGGCCAGGGCCTGCGGGGACCGCGCTGTGGCCCTTTTCTTTATTCCGAGCCCTGGAGGCGGAGGAGGTGGAGGAACTGTGGGAGAAAGCGTGGGGCGAGGTGTCTGGGACTAATCCAGTGTCTCTTCTAGCTGCCTGGAAATGACAGTTCTGCGCTAAAGCCACTTATGGTTTGCGGGGTCAGTGGGCTCTGACTCAAGGGCGATCAATAAAAACATTTAGTTCAGTAATAAGCTGCGTTTTTTCGAATGTACCGAGAAAAAGATGCGTCACCATCTGGGACAGGGTGTCCCTGCGCGGCCGAGCGCCCTTTCTTTCCCCGTGAGCACAAACAAGTGGCGTGACTTTCCAGTGTTTCGTGACCACTTCACTGGGCAAACCATGGGGGGCTTGACCCTCCCTAGCTGGCTTCCACCACAGAGAGGCTGGCACTTCCATCCGCTTGAAGGCATGAGGACCACTGCAGTGCCCTTTTTTTGGAGTAATAGCCAAACTTAGGCATTTGTATTAAAAATTAATTTATGGCTCACATTTCAAATTAATTAAGGTGACTGTAATTCTGATCCCTACGGAAGTTTTTTTTCCCCCCTTGTTTCAAAAAATGGGGAGGGGTTCCTAGTTACACCTTTTTGCTCACTATTCTAGTTTGCAAATATTATGTGTGTGTGTCATGGCATAGAACAGATAATACAGCCTTTGTTTGAAAACTACCCATAAACGTAGGTGAGGGTAATTTAGTTACGTGCTTAACCGTGGTGTTAACACAAACACCGCAATCTCCCAGGTTTGGGGACACTACAAAGCCACATCTCCGTGCTTTTCCTTGCCTGTCCTCAGCAACACAACTGTGTATGTGTGTATTATGATAAAAACAAAACAAAATAAGATCCAAGTTTCATGAAATCACATTAATTTCTGTAGGGAGACTTTTTCCCCCCTCGGAAAAGAATCCTTAACAGTAGTAGTTCAGTCACCGACTTTTCTTTTTCTCATGGATAAGAGTTACTGTTTATTTTGACTTGTCACAAATACAATGTGTTGTTTGAAACTTGTTAAACTTAGCAGGTATATAGAGATAATACTAGACAGGCCACCGAATGGGATAAAGTAAAATATGGTGGGAATTAACTTTTAAGGGCTATGAAGGATTTTACCTTTTTCCCAGTAGCTTTTTACTTAATATTTCTTCAAAATGCTGTTTTTTCCCCACAGTTTTATAATATAAAACAGTAGACTAGTTGTTTAATATACACTGAGGATATAATTCACAAAATGTTACTTGATGCAGGCTCTACTCTGCAGTTACTTTGATAATTTAAATTCTTTACATTCTCAATTTTTAAAAAGTTCTCACGCATTAAAAAAATTTGGCTACTGTTGTGTAAAAACATGTTTTGTCCTAAAAATTCCAACAATTACTTATTAGAACAAGTGTCAATTTGTTTTTCATTATAAAGAGGAGGCTCACTTTAAAAATAGGTTTAGGAAAAGAAAAGCTGATCTAATTTTTTGGCAAAAAGGAGGACATTTTTTAAAATATGAGTTAGATTTATAAAAAGCACATACGTGCTTTGAAACAGTGTATTTTAAGTAATAGAAGAAATACTTATAGGCCCAAATAGTGAGAAACTAATTTTAAATGCACAGAATATAACTGATAGTTATGTAAAATTTTATATCAGTAATCCAAGACTTTTTGTTATGTGAGATCAGTTCTCAAAAAAGAAATACTTGAAATAAAAATAGCCAGTGACTTCATTTGTAAAATGTAATTCTTTACTTTCACAAACAATGAATACCTGATACCTAAAAAAGATTAGAAGTGGAAAATATGAATTAGCAGCTTCTGGAAAATGAAACTGTTTAGTCCATCGTCTGAAATAATTCATTTACTTTCTTCTGTAATATATGGAAATATTTTGGACTTTACTACTTGGAATTGTTTTAGTATCAAAGTACATGTCAAATTTTTAAGACTAAGATGTATCCTTGAAGTATTTACAACTTCAAAGGTACTGTTACTCTTGCATTTTTTGTGTGGCCACATTTCTACCTATTTACCAAGGGCTGAGCACTTGAATGAAGGATGGTTGTTGTTGATATGCTGTTAGGTGCCACCAAGTCAGTTCCAACTCACAGCGACCCTATGTACAACAGAATGAAACACTACTCAAGCCCGGTGCTATCCTCACAACCGGTGCTATGCTTGAGCCCATTGTTGAGCCACTGTGTCAACCCATTTCTTTGAGGGTCTTCCTTTTTTTTCGCTGACCCTTTACCAAGCATGATGTCCTTCTCCAGGGACAGGACCCTGCTGATAACATGTCCAAAGTCCATAAGATGAATTCTTGCCATCCTCCCTTCTAAGGAGTATTCTGTTGGACCTCTTTCAAGACAAATGTGTTCCTTCCTCTGGCAGTCCATGGTATATTCAATATTCTTCGCCAACACTGTAATTCAACTGCATCAATTCTTTGGTCTTCCTTATTCATTGTCCTATTTTCCCATGCATATAAGGTGATTAAAAACGCCATGGCTTGGATCAGGCACACCTTAGTCCTTAAAGTGACATCTTTGCTTTTTAATACTTTAAAGAGGTCATTTGCAGCGTATTTGCCTGATGCAATACATTCTTTGATTTCTTGGCTGCTGCTTCCATGGGTGTTGACTGTGGATCCAAGTAATACGAAATCCTTGACCATTTCAATATTTTCTCCATTTATCATGATGGTGCTATTGGTCTAGTTGTGAGGATTTTTGTTTTATGTTGAGATGTAATCCATACAGCTACGTGTAGCCTTCGACCTTCATCAGTAAGTGCTTCAAGTCCTCTTAGATTTCAGCAAGCAAGGTTGTGTCATTTGCATATTGCAGGTTGTTAATGAGTCTTCCTCCAATCCTGATGCCCCATTCCTTTTCATATAGTACAGTTTCTCAGATTATTGGCTCAGCATACAGGTTGAATAATATGGTGGAAGGATACAATGATGATGCACACCTTTCCTGATTTTAAACCAGAAGAATGGTATATTGCCAAAAAAACTCACCTTTGACGTCCATTATTCCATCAGTATGGACTCATAAGTCTCATTAATGCTAATGGAAAATGTCCTTGCTTGTCGTGTATTTAAAAAAAGGCGGGGGAGGCGGGGGGGCGGGGTTGGAGATATTTCACCCAGCAATATCTTTGTAACAGGTGTGTTAGGGCTAGCTAAAACTACCTAACAACTAATTTGGTCACATCTAGAGCCAGTCTCATAGGTGAAAATTAGCACATGGAATGGTAGGATTGGAAATTACTTAAAGATAAATGCGTTATATGGAAGAAGAAGAAGAAAAAAAAAAAGCCTGAAAATATTTTTCCCCACCTTTTAGAATTTTAGAAGTAACCCCTTATTTAATGGAAATATTCCTGCCAGGCAAATGGTATAGCTTCCCTACCATTGACAAATAAGACCAAAGCTTAAAAACCCCAAAGCCAAAGCTTGCTAGATATGAATTTTATGTATTTGCTTTCTATATAGGGAGTTGTTTCTGTTAAATTATTTACTATAATTTGAATGATGCCTTGTTTGTTTTCATTTTGTAGTGATGATGAATTATATGGACTCATTCTGTTGGATAAATATATGCATTTGGGATATGTACTATGGTGCCTTTTGGGTGGCGGAAACCCGGGTGGTACCGTGGTTAAGAGCTGGGCTGCTAACCAAAAAGTCGGCAGTTTGAATCAAATCCACCAGGTGCTCTTTGGAAACCCTATGGGGCAGTTCTACTCTGTCCTATAGGATTGCTTTGAGTCGGAATCAACTTGACTGCAACAGGTTTGGTGTTTTAGTTTTTTTGGCCGGGGCAGAGAGTTTTCTCCAGGGCAAAGCTAAGTGGTTGGTAATAGAACAGAATCTGTGAACATTACAGAATTGCGTGATAGTCCAAGAGTATAAATAATGAACATGAATGTTGCTTTCGTTATTCAAGTTAAAATCTTCTAGAATAACTATACCAAACCACCCAACCCACTGCCATCGGGTCTATTCCAAGTACTCTAAGACAGAGTAGAAGTTTCACATAGGGTTTCCAAGGCTATAAATCTTTACAAAAGCAGACTGCCACATCTTTCTCCCTCAGAGTGGCTGGCTCGTGGGTTCAAAACACTGACCTTTTTAGTCAATAGCTGTGAGCTTTAACCACTGCACCACTAGGGCTCAGACTAAGGATATTATAAGTCTTTTTTAGAGGGAATATCAAGAAAGGAGTCAGCTTCTGGAGCCAGAGGTGCACAGTGGTTGTTTCTGCCATGATATGACACTTTTCTCTATGTAAAGCACTTTACAGTCATTAGTTATGCATGAGAGCTGGCAGAGCCCGTTTTCCTAATGACCTCTATACCTATTTCTCAGCACAATTCTCAGTTCCCTTGCCTTCCCTTCATATGTGCAAGAGCAGAACATCAAAGGAGCAATCACTTTTCCATGGTTACTTCAGTGAGGACTATGTTAGATCAGAGAATGGAAACTATTTTATGGATATTTTTCCGTGATGTCCATTCTCTTTACTTTCAGGAATTGAGGGAAGATGCTGAGAGCTAAAAGGGTGGGGATTTGCAATACACTATAACAAAACTATAATTTATCTCCTTAAAGCAGTGGCCCTCAAACATTTAGATTTTAGGACTCCTTTATACTTTTTGATATTATTGAGGGCCTCAAAAATCTTTTGTTTATATGAGTAATATCTGATAATTTTGAGATATTTATTCATTGAAAATGGATGATCTTGAAATATTTATTCATTCAAAACAGATAATTTTGAAATAGTTATTAATTTCACTTTAATACTATGTATTAATATACATATCACTAAAAAAATTACTATAGTTTTCAAAACAAAAAATTAGTGGGAGAAGTGGCATTTTTAAAAATTTTTGCAAATCTTTTTACTGTCTGGCTTAATAGAAAACAGTTAAATTTTCATTTCTTCTTCTTTACTCAATCCGTGGTGATACCACAGATTATGTAGCCTCTGGAAAATCCATGCTCACTTGTGAGAATAAAAGTAAAAAGGCAAATAACATCTTAGTATTATTATAAAAAAGAGCTTTAACCTCACAGATCCCTAAAAGCCCAAAAATTCTGGGTACCCAGAGTATGTATTGAGAATGGCTACCTTAAAAAACAGACTTAAAAAAAGAAAACTATTCCCAGTGCCATCGAGTCCGATTCTGACTCATAGCGACCCTATAGGACAGAGTAGAACTGCCCCATAGAGTTTCCAGGGAGCGCCTGGTGGACTTGAACTGCTGACCCTTTGGTTAGCAGCTGTAGCACTTAACCACTATTATAGGGATACTATTACTCAAGAGAATATGGTTGCTTATATTAATGCTCTAGTGACTCAGGTTTATTTTTAAGTCAAGTCCAGATCATAGTTTTTCAACTCCATCATCTAAACACTGATCTAAATGCCCCTTGTATCTCAGGCACTGAAGAAAAAGATGTTATGATATTATCTAACTGAAATTTTAGGGCTCATTTCTAAGAACCTATAGGAGGATAGATGCTGAATGTTGACTAATCCAAACCCATTGCCATCGAATTGGTTCCGACTCATAGCGACCCCACAGGACTTCACATAGGTGGGAATTCATAGTCATGGCATTGTGAGACAAGGAATTAAAAGTGACAGTTGTAATTCAGAAAAGTCATTTGGGTTTTGGAATGAGATAGGCTGGTAAGATGAAAGACTGAGGGTTAAGACAATAAGTCAAATATCGTAAGGACTCAGACAGGGGATGAGACTTTATATTTGGCATGAAAAGAAAGGAAGGGATGGGTCTGAGAGATATTCTGAAAAATGGACAGGTGTGGAGGAGACAGGTAGTTGTCCATCAGAATTTGGTTTCCCCTTCTTCATAGATCTATGAATAGGCTGCATATCCTAGGCTCCCTTGCAACTGCATGTGGCCACATGACTATGTCCTTGCTAATGGAATCTGAGCAAAATCACTGTGGGTTATTTTAGACTTAGATCTTGGAATAATGAGAGTGGTTCTCTCTTGCTCTCTTTTTCCTTCCAATTTTCTGAAATTCATGAAAGTCCAGCTTTAACCAGCAGATGATGACAATGCTCTGGGGGTATGGTGGAGCCAGGGATATAGTTGGAGCTAACCAGTATCCTAAATGACCTTGCGGAATGGAGTTGCCAACTGACCTGAAATGTTCACCTCTCTCTGTGAGAAATACATTTTTATCTTCTTCAAGCCACTGAGCTGTTGTGGGGCCTTTTTATTACATCAACCTAGTCTTACCTTAGTATAACTGAATATCAGCTATAGCACTGAGGTAAGAAGTCATGGATGGTTCTAAGATTCTGAGTCTGGATGATAGATTCTGAATGAATCATGCAATAAATCCACTCAATCACTCATTCATTCATATATTTAAATATTTATCTTGTACTTACTAGATACCATGCATTCTCTGTTCCCCTGGCCCCCCAAGAATGATGGGGATTTAATTTTTTCCCCTCTCATCTCTAATTTTGAGATTATGTTAAAATACATAGAGCAATAAAATGAAGGCACTGTCACAATCAGAAAGATATTAGTTATCCCAGTGTTCATGAATACTATGTGGTAACTATTATAACAGTGAGCAAAACAAAGTTATTGCCTTCATGGAGCTTACATTTTTTTGTGATGGATTCAAATGATACACAAGTAAGTGCATACTATAATAAAAGGAATAATAGCTGCTATGAAGAAAAAGCAGATAGAGACTTTGAGATAGTGATCAAAGAAGGCTTCTCTGAGGCGGTGACTTTTGAACAGGTGAACATTCTTAGAAGGGAAAGTGAAATATATATGTATTACATCACTTCTTATTGAAATTATATATTTGGGTTTTGATGTGCCCTTGATGTATTTAGGGCTGTACAGAGATAACGGAGTCTGTGTTAGAGAGAGTTAGAGAGTATTTATTTACAATACTTAGTGGAAAATGGAGAAAAACCTAGAAAGAATCTGGGCAGAATGGAAAAAGCAGGACATGAGAAATATAGCAATCGTTAAAGACACGTTTGAAAGAAAACTGACAGGAAAGGTGTAAGGAGAAAAGAGAGACATATAAATGTAAAAAATAAATGAAGAGATCAGGAAGGTGATGGGGAAAAATAAAAGACAATAGAAACGTCTCAGGAACTGAAGCCAGAAGTCTTCAAAGGGGCAGGTATGAAAAGCTGTGTCCTGTACATCAGAAAGATCAAGGAAGATAAGGACTGAGAAAATGCCTTTGAACTTGGCTGAATGGAGGTCATTGGATACCATAAAGAGGCAAAGATGGAAGCCAGGTTTAGGAGGGGTATTAGGGTAGAAATATTTTAAATATAGTTCATCTAACTCTTCACCATTGTTATTGGACATTTATTGAGTGCAGTGATTCTATAGGGCTCTGCTCTGATAACTAACGTATTTGCTGAGTCTAGTTACCAGGTTTGTGAAGAATGACTGAAGAGGAACCACAGGCTGGTACTTCTGTTATCCTGTTTATATGGGCTCTAGAGGACAGAACTTCCTAAAACGTTTTTAACCCTTTTGGCTGTCTGGCTTTGTGGAATTCAAGAAGACTCAGAAGGTTCCACAATCTAAACAGACAAACCAATTACATGTTAAACTCCTAGAGGCTGGAACTAAGCTGTCAAAAGTGAGGATGGAGAGGTAATTATGCAGTGATTTTAAGTGTCTAAATTTTTTTTTTTATTTTTAACCAAGGATTAGGGGGAAAAGTCCTACTGGAGTCTTTTAAAACTCTTTGAGAGGCTAGCAATTTGCTTAGTTTTATTCATGGTAGGTTAAAATGTGTGATGTTTCATCAAAAGGTAATATTCCTTGGACTGTAAATTAATATACTACTAAAAGTTCAGCTGAAAAGACCTTGAAAGCAAACCTACAGGTTTGAAAAGTACATGGAATTAAAAAAAAAAAGAACAGTTGAACCTTAGAAATTCAGGTAGCTAGAAGCAATCCAAGTTCCCGTGTATTTTATACTGTAATACATCCCAGCCACTGAGAGTCTGCCATTCTGAAGACATTTGGGAATCAGATGGTATACGGTTTTGCGTCACTTAGGTGTCCGTGGCAAGAGAAAATCAGCACTACCATCTGCCCTAATTTACCTCTCCTGGAATGGATACCTACCAAGAATGTATACTTTCTGTTAGTTCTACTTGGCTTTGCATGAGATGATAGGGTGTATACAACTACAGGTGTGTCTCTAAGGTGAAATCTGGTAACACTTGCACACACACAAAGTTAGTTATTATTTATAGCTGAAAATAATTTTAAAAAGAGGATAAAGCATAGAGTCTTTGGTAGGTAGGAACGAAGAGAAGAAGAGAGAAGGCTTACATAAAGATTTTGAGGGGACAACCTAAAATGAAGAGAAGGGAAAAACTCATGTGATGGGTAGATAGATGCATAAGGCATAGTACAGAAAAGAGGGCCAAGACACAGGTAACATCTTTAGTAAGTATAGCTGAAAACTTGCAGTTTTAAAAAATTTAATCATGGCAATTTCTTTAATTCACTCCCCCTTCCCCCAGAATGATAGGAATTTAATTTTTTCCTCCCGATCTCTTATTTTGAGATTATGTTAAAACACATACAGCAATAAAATGAAGGCACCTCCACAAATGGATTATTCTATTGGCAGTTCGAAACCACCAGCAGCTCTGCAAGAGAGAGGTGTGGCAGTTTGCTTCCTTAGAGATTTACAGCCTTGGATACCTTATAGGATCGCTGTGAGTCAGAATCGACTTGACAGCAGTGGGTATTGGGGTTAGTCCATAAATGGAAAGGTATTAGTTATTCCAATGCTTATGAACTCCAGAATTAGCAAATAAAATATTTTCCAATCTAATCCTTGTTTTATTTTATTTTTTTCAGAATGAGCTATCATTTGTGTTTACCCTATGTACTTTCTAAAATGTACATCATGTGTGAAGTACATTAGTAGTGGAAAAGTAATTTAGCTCTTACAAATAGATTAATTTGATATTTTTGATTAGTTAACCTTTTTTCCAAAGACAAAATATTGATTGTTTGTCTATATGGAAAAAAATGCCACATCAATCCAAAATACATATGTATTTAGGAAATTGGTTTTCTTCCAGACAGAAAAAAAAAAAAAAATGTTTTTCTTCAAATGAATGATGAAAAAGCTATGTTTATACTTGAGAGTTAATGAGAATTGTTTCCTTCCTTACCACCCACTATCTCAGGGTGGCAGCCCGAATCGCTCACTATTGCTTAGCAAGTGCACACGAACACCCTTTTCTGCAAAGTTGTAGGGCTAAATTAAGATCTTGGTTTTGCAAAGCACGATGCAATGAACTGTCTCAGAAATAGGCCAGGATAAATTCACAAGTTAGCTCTACACCAAGCTGCACAGAAGCTACATGGGTGGCTAGAAGACAGAGCCAGTGAAGGAGACCTTTAGACACAACTTCTCTTAAGCTTCAAAATGTCCTAACTCTTCCTAGAGGCCTTACCTCGAATGGGTTAAACTTCCTTTCTGACCATAGAGCCCAACTTCTCCTATCAAATATGAATGAATACCGAGCAGGAAGGCTTTTGAATCATTAACCAAGATGAACTTTGTCATTACAAAGTAACCATATAATCCACAAGCCAGTCAGGATTGGGGACTAAGTTTGAGGCAAATGAGAAAATGGCTCTTCTTGCCTCTTGTGACTAAATTGAGACTTACTGGCGTTTGGCTTTCTAAACTCATGTACTATAGCCCCGGTGGCACAGTGGTTAAGAGCTTAGCTGCTAACAAAAAGGTCCGCAGTTCAAATCCACCAACCACTCCTTGGAAACCCTATGGGGCAGTTCTACTCTGTCCTATAGGGTTGCTATGAGTCAGAATTGACTCCATGGCAACGGTATAGTTACCATTTAGTAGTTGTCTTCTACGTGTCATGCACAAGTCTAGCTGATACTCTTACATTGTTTCTCATTTTCATCTAAAACCTATAAAAACAAATGTATCCCATTTCGTAGAAGAGATTAGTCTGTAGTTGCAAGAGGTAAATAACCAGCCCAAGGTCCCACAGAATCTGTGGGTATAAACACCAATTAATTAAATGAATTGAATTGGTAATTTGCATAACAACGGTTAATTTAGATGTACTTACTCACAAAGCAGTTTTTAACTATTGGCATGCAATCGGGGAAAAATTGTTGCTGTTAGTTGTTGGGGGGCATTAAATCTGTTCCAATTCATAGTGACCCTGTGTACAACAGAATGAAACATTGCACAGTCCTGTGCCATCCTCACCATCATTGCTATGTTTGAGCCCATTGTTGCAGCCACTGTGTCCTCCATTTCACCGAGAGTCTTTCTCTTTTTTGATGATCCTACTTTACCAAAAACGATGTCCTTCTCTAGGGACTGGTCCCTCCTAAAAACATGTCCAAAATATGTGAGACAAAGTCTTGCCATCCTTGCTTCTAAGGAACATTCTGGCTATACTTCTTCCAAGACACAGTTGCTCCTTCTTCTGGCACTCCATGGTATATTCACTATTCTTCACCAACATCATAATTCAAAGGCATCAATTCTTCTTCAGTCTTCCTTGTTCATTGTCCAGCTTTCACATGCATATGAGACAATTGAAAACACCATGGCTTGAGTCAGGCACACCTTAGTCCTTAAAGTGATGTCTTTGCATCTGAACACTTTAAAGAATCCTTTTGCTACAGATTTGCCCAATGCAATGTGCCTTTCGATTTCTTCACTGCTGGTTCTGTGGGTGTTGATTGTGGATCCAAATAAAATGAAATCCTTGACAACTTCAGTCTTTTCTCCGTTTATCATGATGTTGCTTATGGGTCCAGTTGTGAGGAGGATTTTTGTTTTCTTTATGTTGAGGTGTAATCCATACTGAAGGCTGTGGTCTTTGATCTTCATCAGTAAGTACTTCAAGTTCTCTTCACTTTCAGCAAGCAATGCTGTGTTATCTGCATATTGAAGGTTGTTAATGAATCTTCCTGCCCCATTCTTCTTCATAAAGTCCAGTTTCTTGGGTTATTTGCTCAGCATACAGATTGAATAAGTATCGTGAAAGGATACAGCCCTGACGTACACATTTCCTGATTGTAAACCATGCAGTGCCCCATGTTCTGTTTGAACTACTGCCTTTTGGTCTATGTACAGGTTCCTCACAAACACAATTAAGTGTTCTGAAATTCCCATTCTTCGAAATGTTATCCATAATTTGTTATGGTCCACATGGTTGAATTCCTTTGCACAGTCAATAAAACACAGATAAACATGTTTCTGGTGGTTTCTGCTTTCAGCCCACATCCATCTGATGTAAGCAATGATACGGCTCATTCCATGTCCTTTTCTGAATCCTGCTTAAATTTCTGGCAGTTCCCTGTCAATGCACTGCTGCAACTGCTTTTGAATGATCTTCAGCAAAATTTTACTTGCGTGTGATATTAATGATATTGTTCGATAATTTCTGCATTCTGTTGGATCACCTTTCTTTGGAATAGGAATAAATATGGATCTCTTCCAATCGGTTGGCCAGGTAGCTGTCGTCCAAATCTCTTGGCATAGAGTAGTGAGCACCTCCAACACGGCATGCGTTTTTGTTGAAACATCTCAATTCATATTCCATCAATTCCTGGAGCCTTGTAAAAAGTTTTATGTATTTTTTTTTTTTTTTGAGTACCCGAATACTTTTTTTTCCTGGAAAAACAAACCCCTTAGGTCTTCAAAAAATGTGACCGTTCTAGGTAAAACAAAGTATTTATGAGTATTATTATGCTCTAATTCCAGCTATACAGGTCACTTTCAGCTTCTGGAATGCACAATGTTTTTTTTTTGTTTTTCTTCTTTTTTCCTTGGCCCTCTACTGGGATTATTTCCTACCACACACCATTCATCTGCCTAACCCCATCTCATACCTCAGTTTCTCTGTTCAGGTGCCAGTTCCTCAAGCAGCCTGGATTATGTGCCCAGCTATGTGTTTGCATGTTTGTATCCCCCACTTGCCTGAAGTTCCCCACAGGACAGGGACACTATCAATTTTGTTCAGCTTTTTATCCCCAGCACCAGCATAGTTCATAGTTGTTGTTAGTTGCTGTCAAGTCAGCTCTGACTCATGGCGACCTTATGTATAACAGAATGAAACATTGCCCGGTCCTGGGGCACTGCCATGATAGTTGCTATTAGTGCACAGTAATCATTCAAATATGTATTTCCTGAATAAGAAAGAGTGATTGAATATCCGACCTACCGAAGTCATATAAGAACTGCACTGTTCTGTTAAGGGCTGAGAGAAGGGCAAGGGAGGAAACAGAAAAGAAGGTAATTTCAGAATGATGACTGAGACTAAAAATGATGAAAGGCAGAAGAGAGAGAGAGAAGAGAGCAAACGCAAGAGAGCTATAACTTAGTGGTTAAGGGCATGGAGACAGACGGGCAGTCTTGGCTAGGAATACTTGCTCTCTGACCTTGAGCCTGTCACTTAGTTTCTCTGCACTATAGTTTCCACATGTGTAAAAAAGGGTTGTTGGGCTGGTTTGATGTGTACCTACTATGTGATAAGCACATGTATGTGGGATTATTATTATATAAAGAAGGGTGGGAGAAAAAAAATTTCCTCTTTAAGGAAATTTATTTTTCCATGTTGAACTGGATGCTGAGTGTTTTTGTTTTTTTCTAGTTTTTGGGTAGGGTGAGGGATGCTTTATATATTTACGTTTGTTTTGCTTTCTCCTGTTACTATTTCCTTCATGAGATTGCATATACTTTTATAGCTTTCTTTAACTGAAGAAAGCATGCAATAAGATTAAAGAGATTTTAGCAGATAATTAAAGGACAATTAAGAAAATCATACCATCCTAGTATAAATCATTTCTTTCTTGCACATTACTTTCCACAAGCATAGATTCTTATAGTTATGATTATGTGTAAAATAGTATTTATATATACATTTACAGCTATATATAATATATAATAGGATATATGTAGCATTCTGTTCTTTTTGCTTAATATCCCATAATAAACATTATTCATGTGCACTTCCAGGATCTAAAACTTCTTATGAAAATGGCTTTGTTATACCAGTTGGCCCTTAAGCTTTCTCATTGGTTATCATTGCCCAGTCTAACTGCACTATTCCCTCTAACCTTATTGTACTTATTTTATTATTTCATCACATTTCTTTGTGTCATAGATTCCTAACATTTTAATTATGGCAAAATATTCAAAAGGTCAATGAAACAACCCCCAAAGGAGCTTCTGGTACCATACAGTAGCAGAGGCTTTGTCCCTGGCTTGAAACTGATTATGTGAATGAACAGTGTGCACCTCTAGAAAGGCTAGCAATTCTGCCATCAGATAAATGATTGCAGCCTTCAGTGGACTGGCTCCCTTTATTTTAGCTACTGGTTGTGGAGCTGGGAAACAGAAGGCTGTATGGAGAATGAGAGCCCCGACTTTTTTCTTTTTTAACTGAAATGTCAAGCTATGTGACTATGCCCGGCAGAAGACGACCCCCTGCGAGATATGATAAGCCCTGGGTCTGCTCCACACACTATGCTGAAAATGCCGTGGGAGGGCTCCCCAAGCTGATGGAACTAATGACAGTAATAGCTCTGGGTAATTTGTCTTTTTCCTTACTGTGCACATTCTCTACATGTGGTGCACTTTACACCTACCACCAGGCTCACATCTGGAATGCTGCGACCCTCTCGGGCTTGATTCGCAGAGGTTGAATTCTCCTGTAAAGTAAATCTGACCTCTAATTTTCTTAATAATTCAGGATTATGTTAATGTTACTCAGCAACCATTGCAGAATGGCACGGGAGCCCTGAAGGAAGCTTAAGCCTTTGTACTGGAAGCATGACCAAGCTTTCCTGGCCAATTGGGTTCTAGTTCCCCCCCCACCCCCCATATCAGTCTCATAAAAACAATACAAATTTTGCAAAATGTGTAATTTACATTAACGATTCAGTGTTTCCGGTGATAGAGCATCCGGTACTTAAGGAGAAATTTTCCGTTTCGCTTTCTTGGTGAATGGATTTTCTACTAAGGATTTATAAGAATACTAATGATAGGTTTGGCTTTTTAATTCAAACTGTAAAAAATACTTAGATAGTTAAAGAGACTGACAAAAAGAATTTCAGGGATAGATAAAACAGACTTCACAGCAGTTTAATCTCAAATGCAGGGTGCTCTCAGGAAGATTTTAATGATAAAAATCCTGTTTTAGTCCTGGTTCGGTAGCAAGATTATACTCCTAATATTGAATTGGTGTCTTGTGTTTTCTGTATTTATGTTTTAAAAAAAGAGCTGTATTATTAAAAGTATAAACATCCGAACGTATCTTTTAGAAAAACAAAAATGGCCTTACGTTTTAAGAAATGTTTATACTACATTAAAAGGGTAGGCTCTTCAATTCTAGCTTTCTGTGAATAAAGGGAGAATAAAAGTATCTCCATTAAGTCAGTATGTGAAACATTCCCCCAGAGAGCCGGAGTCTTTCAGCCGTTGTGGAGGTATGAGAACCACACTGTTTGCTAGAAAAAAAAAACCTACTCTCATTAATATGAGTATCTGAATCATTTAGTCAAAATATTTGTAAAGTTAGTTCTAAGTTATAAATAGGCACTTAATTTTATTACCGTTTTCTTCAACTCAGGTCGAGGAAGGTACTAGTGAAGCATTTTGTTTCCAAGGGCTAATGATTTTCCATACGTGTAAGAAATTGCAAATTGTTTATATTAATTAGTAATTTCTGTTCCTCACAAACAATGTAGGGGCTATAATCATTTTTCTATAAATAATATCTGTGGCTACAGTCGAGCCATTAAATGATAATAAATTCATCAGCAATGCACAGTCTCTTCCGGTACCTTTGCCTATTGACTCAGTTGCTCAAATTCCCCACCAGTTTGAAGGCAGCAGAGTTTCCATATCGAAGTATCAGGCCATTGTAGAATTTAGCCATAGACTCAGGCCACTCCATAAAACTCTATCAGTACCTAACTTCAGAAAGATGGCTTCCAGAAAATAATTTTTTTTTTTTTTAAACTCACTTGGATATCCTAAATGGTAGATACCCAAACACACTTACGTAAAAACCAATGAAATTACTGAGGGAGAGGCGAGGGAGCAGCAAAATCACTAGTGGGTTGGGTGGCAAGGTGAGTATCCCAGTGCCCTCCCTGAACCATTCCCTCCCGCCAGTTCTGAGCCTTTAGGAAGGATTGCTCCGGGAAATAATAATGCTCATCATTATCCCTGGGTGAAGCAAAGCAGGCTGCAGAAGGACTGCGGGAGGGGCTGATCATGACAGGTAGACTACATTGAATCTCCCTGGTCTCGTCCCTTTCGACAAGATGTATGAAGACAGAGGAACGTTCTGCCTGTATGACAGGGTGAGGAGTGAGGCGAGGATGTTGAGAACGGCCTAGCTCATGAGTATGGGATTGGACGAGGGTCTGCAGCCTTTTAGTTTACCCTCTCTTTCATATGTAATGCTTTAAGAGATTTGGTAAGAAAACTCCCAGAGCAACAATGATAAAATATTAGATGGCGTCTATCTGATTTCAGCAGAATCTGTGAAGGATGGAAAGTCAGTCAGTGCATTTCACTGAATTAAATGAAGACCTGATAATGAGACAAGTGTACAGACACACTGTTCATGACAATACTAAAGTTGATGAGACTGGCTATTATTACTGATACTTTGCATTTATTGAGCCAGGTGCCCGGCACACATCATCTTGTGCAATACTCACAACAGCTCCAAATGGTCGTTATTAACATGGAGAAGGAAGCCGGAGATCAGAGAGATTCGGTGTGGAGAAGGTATTAAGATGTGAACTTAGGTTTGTCTGACAGCAAAGCTCTCAGCTCCGTCTTGTCTCTCATCCTCTAATCCACCTTCCTTGGGCCCCTCTCCCCAGCTCTTTGTGGTTTTACTCTCCATATATAGCACAGTGCTAAGAAAGCAAAGGTCTGAGTCAGGAATATGGGGGCTTGATTCCCAGTTTGGCAAGTTGAATGACCTTGGGCAGTTACCCAACTTCTCCAAGTCTCAGGGTTCTCCTCCATAAACTACAGATAATCCTAACTCATAAGGTTGTTGTTGGGAAAACAAAGAGTGAGGTAATGCATATAAACTGCTGAGCACGATAGACACCTGGCACACAGTTAGCACTCAATGAATGTAATCCATTCATTTATAATGATAAACCTCACAAAGTTTTAAAGTTTTTTTTTTCTTTCTTTCTTTTAGGAATCTGAAGTAGAAATCTTTAAAAATATATCACTTTTCTTTAGAAGTCTTATAAAATTGAAGCCCATTTATATATAAAGGCATGTTTATTTGCATTCTTATGAAACATGGCCTTTTGGATATTCACCACTTTTTTGGACACAGTTATTATGTATAAAATAGTACTTTGGAATATTTTGCTTTAAACCAATTTCTTTAGTTTGTAAAAATGGTAAGCAAGACATTTTGATTTAGAAAGTAGTTAAGGTTTTATAGCTGATTTAGCTGATTCTTGAGAAATGTTGATAGTCGTTTCTCTTGGGTTGTCTTTCTCCCAGTACCCCCTTTCCTTGAGAGGTACTCCTTTGCATATTGAGGGTGGAATGGGGTGTTAGATAGTTTTTAAGAGAACCCGCTGGACACCATCAGCTGTTACGTTTTCACTGACTTATTTATTTAGCATACATTTATTGAACTCCTAACAATGCCTAAATTCTGTGAGATTTCAAAGATGTAAAAAGGAACTCTTGATCAAAAGGAGCTTATTGTTGAGCAGGGAAGCTAAAGCTTTATATATAAACAGATATAAACTGGCACGAGGGGAAGAACAGTTCATCAGAGGAAGAGAACACTTCAGCTGAAGGGAATAGGCTTCTTGGATTGAGTGGTTTTTGAACTTGGATGTAGACTAGGTATGATTTGGATAAAGGTAAAGGGAAGACATTTCAGGTGGAAGACAAAGTGACTAAAATGAACAAAGCTACGGGAGTGACAAAGCTACAGCTGTGTGCAGGGAACAATGAGGAGTCCTGTTGTGCAGAGTAGAGAGATGTGTTTTTGCCTTGAGTTTGCAGCATACTCACCTGTGGAGCTTATAAAATATAAATCTTCCCAGGCTCCACTGCTACCTCTAAGGGTCTATCTGAGTCCCTCTAGAGTGAGACCCAGGAGTCGGCATATTTAAGACAGACCCCAGTTACAGAACCACTAAGAAATGCCAACATGACTGGGTAACTGGGAGTAATGGAATGGCTAGAGGGCAGACAAGTGGGTCTTAGCTCAGGCTGTACATTAAGGTCACATGGAGAGCTTTTTTCTTTTCTTCTTCTCCTTCTTACCAAACCCCCAGGCGAATTAAGTTAGAATCTTGGAGGGTGGCCTCATTATTTAAAAAAAAAAGAAAAAAATTACTACGGAAATTTTTAGATGTATACAAATGTAGGCAGAATGGTATAGTGAACACTCATCCACCCATCACCCAACTTCCACAATCGCCAACTCATGGCCAATCTTGTTTCGTTTATACACCTACCATTTCTCCCCCTTCTATATTATTTTTAAGCACAGCTCAGTCTTTTATTCATAACTTTTCAGTCTGTATATCCAAATACCAAAACCAACCAAACCCGTTGCCATCGAGTCAGTTCCGACGCATAACGACCTTATAGGAGAGGGTAGAACTGCCTCACAGAGTCCCCAAGAGATAAGCGCCCTGGTGGATTCAAACTGCCGACCCTTTGGTAGCAGCCATAGCACTTAACCACTACGCCGCCAGGTTTTCCTGTATATCTAAATAAAGACTTAAAAATGCCACAATATCATTATTTGTTGTTAGTTGCCATCAAGTCAGCTCTGACTTAGGGTGAACTTATGTTATAATGGAACAAAACGTTGCCTGGTTCTGCCCTATCTTCTTGAAAATCCTAGAAATCACAACAAAATACTATTAAAATCCTTAAAAAACAATACTTTTAAATATAATCAAATAACCAGTCAGTGTTGTAATTTTTTTGCTGTTTCATAAATGTGGGTTTGTATGTGTGTCTTTTTTTTTTTTTAAGATTGAGTTGGGATTCTGACAAAGTCTACACGTTGTGGAAGATTGATATGTCCCTTTTAATTTATATGTTCCCTCTCCATTTCTCTTCTTCTTCTTTTTTTTTCCTCTTGTAACTACTGTTTTTTAAGATATTAGGTTGTTTGTCCTACAGAGTATCCCTCAACCTGTATTTTCTTGATTGCATCCCTGTGGTGTAATTTAACATACTTTCTAGTCATCTATATTGACTTGGTGGTTGCATCTAGAGGTTTGATAAGATTTCGATTTAATTTTTGTTTTGCAAGACTATTTTCTGGGTGGTTATGTGTCCCTCCATCAGAAGGCACATTGTATATTTTTGTCTCTCTTTTTGTAATGTTAGCCACTAATGATCAATGCCAGTTGTTAGGTGCCATTGAGTCGGTTCAGACTCATAGCAACCCTATGCACAACAGAACAAAACACCACCTGGTCCTGCACCATCCTTACAATCATTGTTATGCTTGAGCTCATTATTGCAGCCACTGTGTCAATCCACCTCATTGAGGGTCTTCCTCTTTTCCGCTGACCCTGTAGTTTGCCAAGCATGATGTCCTTCTCCAGGGACTGATCCCTCCTGACAACATGTCCAAAGTATGTAAGACGCAGTCTCGCCATGCTTGCTTCTAAGGAGCATTCTGGTTGTACTTCTTCTAAGACAGATTTGTTCGTTCTTTTAGCAGTCTATGGTATATTCAATATTCTTTGCCAACACTACAATTCAAAGGCTTCAGTTCTTCTTTGGTCTTCCTTGTTCATTGTCCAGCTTTCACATGCATATGATACGATTGAAAATACCATGGCTTGGGTCAGGTGCACCTTAGTCTTCAAGGTAACATCTTTGCTCTTCAAAATGAGCAATGCGAAGATCCCATTAATTTTTTAGAAATTGCAAAATGTGGATATTTCATCTTCTCTTCATTTGTTTGCTGGAATAACTGTACAGAAATTTTCTCTCTTCTATTTGCTTATGCAGTGGTAGAGCATACATGGGAAAAGACAGGATATATAATTCCCTGTATTTGCAAATTTTCAAAATAATGAATTAGATTCAATGCAATAGAATCTTGCACAAAGAAGCAATTATTTTATTTATTTATTTACTATTATAATGAACTCGTGAGTTTAAACATATTTGGGATATTCCAGTCCCTTACAATGTTATCTTTATTAATGCTCAGATGTTTCTTCTTTATGTAGAAACATCTTCAATTTGGCTCCTGAGTTCTTTTGACATGACTCTAATAGTATTTGAAACATTACTTACTCTCTAGTATGACAAGATGTTCCAGGATCATTGTGTACATTTCCTGCCCCACACCTGCAGCAAGTTATTTATCCAAGGAACTCTGGTTCACTTTACTGGAAAATGGCATTTCAAGACTACACCCTGAACCTAGGAGTTCTCATTGCTACTGAGAGGTGTTTCTGCTCCTTTTCAATGAACAGAGCTAGGAAAGATTTTATTTTATTTTTAATAATATTTTATTGTGTTTTAGGTGAAAGTTTACACAGAAAATTAAGTTCCCCTTTAACAATTTTTCTGCGCCATTGGTTGCAGTTTTTACAATGTGTCAGCATTCTCATTATTTCTGGTCTGTTTGTTCTGTTGCCATTGATCTAGCTTCCCTTTCCCCCTTCTTGCTTTCTCATCTCTGCTTTTGGGTAGATGCTGAGAATTGGGTCTCATATAGTTAATTGTTTCAGGGAACGCATTACTCACGGGTGATATGTTTTATTTTATAAGCCAATTTATTATTTGGCTGAAAGGTGGCCTGCAGAAATAGGTTCAATTCCAAGTTCAAAGTGTATCTTAGGGCGATAGTCTCAGAATTTCCTCTAGTGTCTATCAGTCCAGTATGCCTGAACTTTTTCAGGAATTTGAGTTTTGTTCTATATTTTTATCCCATTCTATCCTTCTGTTTTGTTCCTGGCCAGAATGATCAGTAGTGGTAGCTGGGCACCATCTAGTTCTTATTGTCTTAGGTTAGAAGACATTGTGGTTCATGTGGGTATTAGTCTCGTGGACTGGTTTCTTCTTTTAGCCTTTGATTTCCTCCCTCCTCTTTTCTTCCATAAAAGTAGATACCAATAGCTGTATCTTAGATGGCAGCTCGAGAGCTCGATCTTCCTTTGATGGGAAGGGAAGTATTTGTGGCCATTAAATTTTTTATGAAAAAATTTTTCCACAGTGTGGGATATATATGAAAAAGATGTGAATAAAGTCATTTACTTCTTATAACTTTTATTTCTAGTCCCTTATATGGTTGTTAGTGTCCATCTCTATGTTCTTTCTCATGTCCTTTTCCGAGTAAGTTTTTCATCCACATAGCTGCTTCCGAGTTCTATATCCTCCATACAACCTTTCCTTACCAATCTTTCATTTATGATTTCTTTAATACTTCTGGTTTTATTTGTACACTGTTTTATATTCTCATATCGTTCTATAAATTCTTTGCGTATGCTTATTCTGAATTCTTGACTAAATTGTCTTATTTTTGTGTTATATTCTTCAATAAATTTATAATAGTGTATGATCTAAGTACTCAATAAATAATTGTTGCTATACTTTTGGACTGGCCAAGAGAACACTTCTGAAATTGGACGTTACCAAAACCTTATTTACTTTGGTTTCCCAATGGAGCTGTCCAATCATGATTTAAAAAAAAAAAAAAATTTTTTTTTTTTTTTTTTTTTTTAAGTACAATGGTTAAAGAAATCTGGTTAAATTCAGTAGACTACTATTTAAAAATCATTTTGGCAACTGGATTCAATCAGTTAAAAAGAAAGTATTTGTAATTGTGTTTTTAAAATTATTTTACAGCTGTAATAAAGCCACTTGCAAGTATATGTATACAATTTCCTTGCTAAGCCATATATATGGCTGAGGAGGGGTTTTGCAATAGTCTGGAGTAGTACACTTAGTTGTGCTCATGCAGAACGTGCACATACGCCAAGAGGCAGTTGTTGGAACAGAACAAAGGGATATTGTGTGTTTTAAAATCAGGAAAGGTGTGTGTCAGTGTCGTATCTAGGGCCAGATTAAGGCATGTGAGGGCTCTAGATACTGATAATCTGTGGTGCCCCTTCCACTGTTATGCTCACATATTTTAATGGGATATGTGGATTTTATATATATATACGTGTGTGATGGTTAAGATTGTATGTCAGCTTGGCTGGGCTATGAGACTCAGTGTTTATATGTGATCATGCCCATGATTGAATCTTCTGTAGGTAGCCAATCAGTTGAAAGGGAGTTTCCTTGGAGGTGTGACCTGCTTCTGAATATAAGCAGAGGTTCTGGCATTTTTTCTCACTCTGGATCCCGTGGCTGTCCCCTGTTCATCTCACCTCTGGGTCTTGGGACTTGAGCTACCAGTTTATCTGCAGACCTTGGGATTTGTCGATCTTCACAGTCTGAGAGCGGGAGCCCTGCTTTTCAACCTACCGATCTTGGGTTCATCAGTCCCTGTGACTATGTGAATTGAGAGAAACCTCTATTCTGATCCATGGACTTGGGATATTCCAGCCTGCACGATTGTGTAAGCTGTTTCCTCAATATAAATCTCTCTCTCTGTATATTTATATGCTTTACTGGTTTTGCTTCTCTGGAGAACCCAGCCTAAGACAACAAATATATATTTCTGTGTCTTTAGCTATCTATAATGAAACTTCTTTTTTAAATGCAACTATAATATTTGCGACTTATGCAAAAGTAGTATATGCCATTTTAGCAGAATGAGATCAACTGGATTATAAAATTTTTAGTAGATGCAGGGTACTAAGATTTTTACTATATACCACATTTTCTACAAAAAGAATATTCCACAACAAAGAAAATGAGTAAGTGAACTTAGTTGTTTCAACAAACATTGTAAAATTTTGTTGATCTCCCACAGTGAAAAATTGACTTTCATCAACTTTGGCTTATTTCAATTTTGATGCTTGTTCCCTAATAAATGCTATAATTTTAAATGAACAAATGAGAAAATATCATAACAGAAAATTTGATGATCAGAAAACAAATATTACAACAAATTACTGTATTTTATTTTTAGAAAAATCTTTCATCTCTAGCATGTTATAATTAAAAACATTTCTTTTCTTTGCTCTTACAAATTCTTCAGTGCTTTCATCACAATTCAGCTGCCAAACAATTATCTACTTCCATGCATAAGAAAGATAACGAATCAAGTCTTTCTTGAATCATTGTACACTGATGGTTTGGGGATGAAAATTAAAGTTCTGTTGTGCAGTTTGTGATCATTAAAGTTAGGAGTATGCATAAAGCAATTTCAATATGAAAGCTTGGTGGTGCGGTGGTTAGGAGCTCTAGCTGCTAACCAAAAAGCCAGCAGTTCAAATTCACCACCCACTTCTTGGAAACCCTATGGGGCAGTTCTACTCTGTCAAATAGGGTTGCTATGAGTTGGAATCTACTCAACACCAATGGGCTTGGTTTGGGTTTGGTAAGGAGCCCTGGTCTTGCAATGGTTGAGTGCTTGGCTACTAACGGAAAAGTCAGGAGTCTGCTTCTGTAAAGATTACAGCCTTGAAAACCCTATGGGGCAGTTCTGTTCTGTCCCATAGGGTCACTATCAGTTGAAATCAACTTGAAGTCAAGTTTTTTTTTTTTTTTTAATGTATGGTTTATTGCTGTGAGTTGATGGCAGTTTTTTTTTTTTTCTTTTCTTACATGAGTAAAATTTGTCTTCCCTGAATCTGCAAACTTAGTTCCATGTAAGAATGAAATTGTTGTACTCCTCCATAAAGGTTTGTATTCAAGCCATCGGGAAAAGCCTGCACGTATTCTTGGGTGTCTTCATGCATTCATCAAGTATATCTACATTGTTTAAGAAGGAAAAGAATTTAAAACACTTCTGCCCTTATTTTCATGCAAAATCCAAGTGTGTCAATGATGGTGTAGTATGTGGTTATGCAAAATTGGTCTCTGGCACTCAATGGTACTTCTGGAGCACTTCCATCATTTTCTTGTTTCTTTCTACTGCTTCTGCAATGGTGAACTGCTTGATAATCAGTATTTGACAGTATTTGTCTTGTGTTTTCAAATTTTCCAAAATCTCCTCTTAAATTATGTAAATACCTTATTAATGACTGGTAGGGATCTGGGCATTATTTTAAATTTGCTTCTGAATTTTGGAGAGCTTGACTCCAAAACAAACCCATTGCTGTTGAGTCTATTCCGACTCATAGCAACCCTGTAGGACAGAGTAGAACTGCCCCATAAGGTTTCCAAGGAGCACCCGGTAGATTTGAACTACCAACCTTTTGATTAGCACTTCACCACTCTGCCACCAGGGTTTCCGAGCTTGACTCGTCCGATGAAAATGCTGCAATATATTATTCCACATAACAAACATAAATACATTTTGTTGGTGATGTTTTCATCTTTTCCTTTAATAACGCTTTTTTTGTGTCTGGTCTTCAGCAATATTTTCTAAGGTATCTAGAATCAGAGTGTAAGATTCTAGGATTGCACTTGTTGCTACAGCATGGGCATCCAAACATGTATCGTTGAAAAATTACAGCCAGAATGCTCCTTAGAAGCAAGAATGGCAAGACTTTTTCTCACATACTTTGGACATGTTATCAGATGGGACCATTCCTTGGAGGGGCCATCATGCTTGGTAAAGTAGAGGGTCAGTGAAAAAGAGGAAGATCCTCAATGAGATGGATTGACACAGTGGCTACAACAATGGGCTCAAACATAGCAATGATTGTGAAGATGGCTCAGGACTGGGCGGCATTTCCTTCTGTTGTACTTAAGGTCACTATGAGTCAGAACCAACTCAATGGCATGTAACAACACTAGAACAACAGAGTAGTGAGACAACCAGAAGTGGAGATTCTGATGACCCAGAGTGTGCTCTTTGTTTCCCTCTTTTGATTTTCTTTAGGACAGGTCATACTGAGGGGATCTCAAGGAAAGCTGCTGGTGATGTTTGTATGAGGCAGAAAAATAAAGATGAAAGCTAGGAGGTGGAAGAAGGGAGAGAAAAGTACTGTAATGCTAGTGCGTCAATGTTAGCTTACTTCTTCTGGATCTGATTTTGCTTCCTGTGGCCTGATGGTACTCAGGAATTCTCAGAGGGGGAAGGACAAAAGAAGGCTTTTCTTAGCTTTACTGAAAATTTCAGAGAAGAGAGAAGGCAAAGGGAGATGCTGCTGAGAGAGAAAGATGTAGGCAGAGGTAGGGGACCTTTTAAGTCCTGGATCAGAGAAAGTAGGAAAGACAAAATGGAGTTTGTGTGCAAGTCTCGTCTTAAACTCATAGAGATCTTTGCACCATGGTTGAAGATATCTGTATGCAACTTGGAGTGAACTAAATTCAAATGAAAATGCCCCATGAGGTCTGGCTCTAATTGGCTATTTGTGGGAGTATCATAAATTGTAAGATTTTTCTGAGTAATGAGGCATATGGTAATTTTACTTTGTACAGAGGCTGTCAATCCATAGTAAAGTGAATTGCTAAAGCCTACACTGATCTATATATAGGAAAAGATCACAAAGGAGTTAACATGTATATATGGAAAGAACCAAAGCTTAATAAAATGTATGACAATTAACAATAACTATATTAGAGTACCAAAGTCTAATGTATGTTATACTCCAGTAATTGTTGGAGTTGCTGGTCAGCAGATTGAACTGTTTGTCATAGACGCTGACAAAGTATAGCCTAAGGATCTTGAACTTGTTACACATGTTTAAAATATATATGTAAATATACATACACACATGTATATTTTTAATGAGACTAAAGTTTTCATGCATTACAAAGTTTCAGGATTTGTCTAATAAGGCCTGAAATCTTTTTACAGATTGATGGAACTTATTATGACATTTATATACTCTAAATCCAATCATCTTGGCTTTAATGAAAATATTTTCCTTAAATATTTTGAAAGTAAAGCATCTTCACTGAATCAAAACTGACATTTTAATTTGAACTCTCCACTCTGAAAAGAGTTTGCAGTCAAAATTTGTCATTAAAAAAACTCAATGAAATGAAAAATAATGATATGCTGGCTTGCTCTTGCAAGCATCTGGAATTGAAATGCTAAAGACATATTTTCATGCTCAGTTGGCTTCTTTCACTGCCATGCAGGGATTAACTGGGAGTTAGCTCTCGGTGAAGGAGCCTTGGTGGTGCAAGGGGAAAGTGCTTATCTGCGCCCTGAAAGGTTGGAGGTTTGAACCTACCAGTCCGCTTGGCAGAAGAAAAGACCTGGTGATCTACTCCCATAAAGATTACAGCCTAGTTGGTCAGTTTTACTCTGTCATATAGGGTCTCTATGAGTCCCTGGTGGCGTACTGGTTAAGTCCCACAGCTGCTAACCAAAGGGTCGGCAGTTTGAATCCACCAGGCGCTCCTTGGAAACACTATGGGGCAGTTCTACTCTGTCCTATAGGGTCGCTATGAGTTGGAATCGACTCGACAGCACTGGGTTTGGTTTTTGGTTTTATGAGTTGGAATAGCACACAACAACAACAGCAACTCTCAGTGCAGGAGAAAGAGCCGTGGACTTCAACTCAGAAGAAATGCATTTAAGACCGAGTTGTGTCACTTATCTGTGGGATGAGTTTGTCCAAGTCATTTCATTTCATCACTAAAATTAAGATGATAATAGATATGTCACAGGGTCTTTAGACAATATTGTATGGAAAAGTGTTCAGACAGTATCTTATGTAAATATGTTATCGAGGATATATTTTACACATTTCAGGTTAAATAAAAATATACATTTTTCAGTTATCTTTATTTCAAAAGGAATACATGGTCAAGGTAAAGAGATACAGAAAATTAAAATAAGCAAAAAGAAGAAGCTGAGACTTACCCATAATCGTTCCAAATAATTATTTATTACATTTATGTCATATTCATCTAAGTTTTTACCTATTCCTATAGCTTTTAAAAGTATTCTTCCTTCTATATATGCTACTATTGTGGTTTGTTGCCTTTCCCTTAACACTATATTATGATCATGTTTGCAGGACAGTATATGTACTTCATGGAATAGTATTAAGTTAATATATTTTCCTTTATGTGAAAGACCTGTAATTTACAATTCACTAAACCATTTCCTATTAATTAAACAAAAACTTTAGAATATTTACAGTCTTTTTAAAACCAAAACAAACAAAAAACCTATTGCTTTCGAGTCAATTCTGACACATAGTGATCCTATAGGACAGAGTAGAACTGCCCCATAGGGTTTCCAAGAAGTGGCTGGTGGATTCCAACAGCCAATCTTTTGGTTAGCAGCTAATAAACATTTAACCACTGTGCCACCAGGGCTCCACAGTATTTCAAAGAGACATACATATTATCTTTTATTAATCCTTGCACATATTCGCTGGTATTCCTAGATGAAAGAATAAACGTTTTAAGGCTTTTGATATATTTTGTCAACTTGCCTTACAGGCGGACCATGCCAATTTTTACTTTGCCCGTCAGTATGAAAAGTGGCCTGATTACCATATCATAACCAATATTGTGTTCTATGACAATAATTTGTAAAAATTATGTCATAGGTAGAAAACTCATTTTTTTAAATGAACATTTTGAAATACCTGTATCTATCCTTTAATTATAAATACCTTTGGATGAATTTTTTCCTCTGTCATATATGTTGTGAATATGTTTTCCTACTTTCTCATTTGCCTCTAAGTTGTGTTTACAATGCTTTTCTCAAAGGTGCATATTTCTAATTCATAGGTTAAAACAAACAACCAACCAGCCAAACCAGTTGCCATCAAGTTGATTCGAACTCATGAGACCCCATGTGTGTCAGAGTAGACCTGTGCTCTATAGGGTTTCCAATGGCTGATTTTTTGCAAGTAGATTACCAGGTCTTTCTTCCCAGGCACCTCTGGGTGGACTCAACTGCTAACCTTTTGGTTAGCAGCCAAGTGCATTAACTGTTTTTACCATTCCAGGGATTCCAATTCATGGGTAATAATGCTTTATTTATCTGGCACTGTCAAAGGATGAGGAATTCTACCTAAATAAATTTTTGAGGAATGCATAACTTGAAAACAAATTTTTTTTGAAGTAGAAAATCTTTCCAAATTGCATTATCTACCTCTTTTGCCTCCTGATACGAAATGTATCGAATACAGTGATATGCTAGGCATTTCAGACATATTTTCTTCGGTCTTCAAAACAATTTTGCAAAATACTGTTACTTCTCTACCTTTATGGCTGGAGCCACTGCAGTTGCAGAGATAATCAATAATTTCCCCAGATTCACACAGTTCATGAGGGTTTTTGCTGTTGTTAGGTGCTGCCCAATCTATACCAACTCATAGCTACCCAATGTGTTAGAGTAAAACTGTCCGATAGGGTTTTCTAGGCTGTAATTTTACAGGGGGGGATCTCCAGGTCTTTCTCCTGTGGAGCTGCTGGGTGGATTGGAACTGCCAAGTTAGGTAAGCAGCCAAGCACTTAACCATTGCACCACCAGGGCTCCTTTTATTAGAGTTAGACCTATGATTTGAGTCTAAACCTAGATCCTTTGCTTTTTATACTGTACTGAACACACTTCTATTGTGTGTTAATATTCTGAGGCCCTTAAGGTCTATGTAAACATGTAGAGCTATATTTGTATGATACCTACTTTTTATTTTTTAAATAGTTTTTATATGTGCTTCCTCAATTTCAGTAAGGTAACTTTAAATATATCCTGCTCTCAGCCTGCTTTCTTCTGACAAAAGCAACAATAACAAATAAACATTTATAAAAGACCCACTGTGTGTCAGCCATTGTAATGATTGCTTGATGCTTTTCCCTACCACTGTCTTAATTTGTGGAGTGGAAAATAGGTAACTGGGTTTGAAAAAAATTAATACAAAAAAGGAGTAAAATTTCTTTGAGCAAAGACTGAGAGGCTTTTCTCTAACTAAAACTCATGAGTTCATTCTGCCTCAACTTGAGTCTCCTAAATTTATTGATGTTTATGTCATGATTGACAGTAAACACTAACTTTATCTCATTTAGCCCTTAAAATGATCCCACACACTAATATTCCTATCCTTTTATTTTTACAACTGAGAGAACTGAAGTTCAGAAAGAATAAGTTACTTGCCCAAGATTCCATTGCATAGAGTTTGTGACTTCTACTCAGAACACTTTATTTGTAGTTCTTAGGGTGAGTTATCACAAAAATAGCCTTCAAACAACTGAAAAGTTACTGTATCACAGCATTCAGGGGTAAGAGCCTAATTGAGAGAGCCAAAGTTAGGAATATAGTAAAAATTTCTGTTTATGTGGTTTAAAAATATATGCATTTAAAAATAAGGTTGAATTTAATGCTACAACATGATGTCCAGATTCAAACCATTCTTTCCTTGTTGGAAAACAAATATCTAGTCCTCTGCTAATGATACTTACAGTGTCTTACAAAATAGGGTTGCTATTTTTATCATGATGAGCCCCCATGTGTCTGTCAGTTTGTTGTACTGTGGCGGCTGGCATGTTGCTGTGATGCTGGAAGCTATGCCACCGGTATTCAGATACCAGTAGGGTCACCCATGGAGGATAGTTTTCAGCTGAGCTTCCAGACTAAGACAGACTAGGAAGAAGGACCTGGCAGTCTAGTTCTGAAAAGCATTAGCCAGTGAAAACCTACTGAATAGCAGTGGAACATTGTCTGATATAGTACTGGAAAATGAGTCCCCCCTCCACAGGTTGGAAGGCACTCAAAAGATGACTGGGGAAGAGCTGCCTCCTCAAAGTAGAGTCGACCTTAATGATGTAGACGGAGTAAAGCTTTCAGGACCTTCATTCGTTGACGTGGCATGACTCAAAATGAGAAGAAACAGTTGCAAACATCCATTAATAATCAGAATGTAGAATGTACGAAGTATGAATCTAAGAAAATTGGAAATCATCAACAATGAAATGGAATGCATAAACATCGATATCCTAGGCATTAATGAGTAGAAATGGACTGGTATTGGCCATTTTGAATCGGACAATCATATAGTCTACTATGCTGGGAATGACAACTTGAAGAGGAATGGTGTTGCATTCATCATCAAAAAGAACACTTCAAGATCTATCCTGAAGTACAACACTGTCAGCTATAGGATAATATCCATACATCTACAAGGAAGACCAGTTAATATGACTATTATTCAAATTTACACACCAACCACTAAGGCCAAAGATGAAGAAACACAAGATTTTTATCAGCTGCTGCAGTCTGAAATTGATCGAACATGCAATCAAAATGCATTGGTAATTACTAGCGATTGGAACATGAAAGTTGGAAACAAAGAAGAATGATCAGTACTTGGAAAATATGGCCTTGGTGATAGAAACAATGCTGGGGATCGAATGATAGAATTTTGCAAGACCAACGACTTCTTCATTGCAAATAACTTCTTTCACCAACATAAATGGCGACTATACACATGGACCTTACTAGATGGAACACACAGAATTCAAATTGACTACATCTGTGGGAAGAGACAATGGAAAAGCTCAATATTATCAGTCAGGACAAGGCCAGGGCCCGACTGTGGAACAGACCATCAGTTGCTCATATGCAAGTTCAAGCTGAAACTGAAGAAAATCAGAGCAAGTCCATGAGAGCCAAACTATGACCTTGAGTACATCCCACCTGAATTTAGAGACCATTTGAAGAATAGATTTGATGCATTGAACACTGGTGACCGAAGACCAGATGAGTTGTGGAATGACATCAAGGGCATCATACATGAAGAAAGCAAGAGGTCATTGAAAAGACAGGAAAGAAAAAAAGACCAAGATGGGTGTCAGAGGAGACTCTGAAACTTGCTCTTGAACATTGAACAGCTAAAGCAAAAGGAAGAATTGGTGAAGTAAAAGAACTGAGCAGAAGATTTCAAAGGGCGGCTCACGAAGACAAAGTATTATAACAACACGTGCAAAGAGCTGGAGATGGAAAACCAAAAGGGAAAAACATGCTCGATGTTTCTCAAGCTGCAAGAACTGAAGAAAAAATTCAAGCCTCGAGTTGCAGTAGTGAAGGATTCTATGGGGAAAATATTAAATGAAGCAGGAAGCATCAAAAGGAGATGGAAGGAATACACAGAGTCATTATACCAAAAAGAATTAGTCGATGTTCAACTATTTCAAGAGGTAGGATATGATTAGGAACCAGTGGTACTGAAGGAAGAAGTCCAAGCTGCTCTGAAGGCATTGGTGAGAAACAAGGCTCAAGGAATTGATGGAATATCAATTGAGATGTTTCAACAAACAGATGCAGCGCTGGAGGTGCTCATTCATTTTGCCAAGAAATATGGAAGACAGCTTCCTGGCCAACTGACTGGTAAAGAGCCATATTTATGCCTATTCCCAAGAAATGTGATCCAACCAAATGTGGAAATTATAGAACAATATCATTAATATCGCACACAAGCAAAATTTTGCTGAAGATCATTCAAAAATGGCTGCACCAGTATATTGACAGGGAACTGCCAGAAATTCAGGCCAGTTTCAGAAGAGGACATGGAACCAGGGATACCATAGCTGATGTCAGATGGATCCTGGCTGAAAGGAGGGAATACCAGAAGGATGTTTACCTGTGTTTTATTGACTACGCAAAGGCATTCAACTGTGTGGGTCATAACAAATTATGGATAACATTGTGAAGAATGGGAATTCCAGAACACTTAATTGCACTCATGAGGAACCTTTACATAGATCAAGAGGCAGTTGTTCAGACAGAACAAGGGGATACTGATTGGTTTAAAGTCAGGAAAGTTGTGTGTTGTCGGGGTTGTATTCTTTCACCATACCTATTCAATCTGTATGCTGAGCAAATAATCAGAGAAGCTGGACTATATGAAGAACAGGGCATCAGGATTGGAGGAAGACTCATTAACAACCTTCGTTAAGCAGATGGCACAACCTTGCTTGCTGAAAGTGAAGAGGACTTGAAGCACTTACTAATGAAGATCAAAGACCACAGCCTTCAGTATGGATTGCACCTCAACATAAAGAAAACAAAAATCCTCACAACTGGACCAATGAGCAACATCATGATAAATGGAGAAAAGACTGAAGTTGTCAAGGATTTTATTTTACTTGGATCCACAATCAACAGCCATGGAGGCAGCAGTCAAGAAATCAAAAGACGCATTGCACTGGGTAAATTTGCTGCAAAGGACCTCTTTAAAGCGTTGTAGGGCAAAGATGTCAGATGTCACCTTGGAGACTAAGGTGCACCTGAGCTAAGCCATGGTATTTTCAATTATATCAGATGCATGTGAAAGCTGGACAATGAATAAGGAAGACTGAAGAAGAGTTGACGCCTTTGAATTGTGGTGTTGGGGAAGAATATTGACTATACCATGGACTGCCAAAAGAACGAACAATCTGTCTTAGGAGAAGTACAACCAGAATGCTCCTTAGAAGCAAGGATGGCGAGACTGTGTCTTACATACTTTGGACATGTTGTCAGGAGGAATCAATCTCTGGAGAAGGACATCGTGCTTGGCAGAGTACAGGGTCAGCGGAAAAGAGGAAGACCCTCAACGAGGTGGATTGACACAGTGGCTGCAACAATGAGCTCAAGCATAACAGTGATTGTAAGAGTGGCTCAGGACCGGGCAGTGTTTTGTTCTGTTGTGCATAGGGTCGCTATGAGTTGGAACTGACTGGACGGCACCTAACAACAACAACATCATGATGAGAATTTTTACAATGAATTAATTATACATGATTCCAATAGGGTAATGATTGATAGTGATGATTAAATTTAATGTGTATTTATTGAATGCTTACAATCACACCTAGCTCTATGCTGTATGATAGGGTTGGGGGAATGGAATATAGTTGGAGAAAAAGTACTGAAACATTTAACAAGTGTACATTACAGCCACCACTTATGTATCAGTTTATCATACTGTGGTGGCCTACGTGTTGCTATAATGTTGAAAGCTATACCACTGATATTTAAAATACCAGCAGGGTCACCCATGGTAGAGGTTTCAGCAGAGCTTCCAGATTAAGACAGACTAGGAAGAAAAGATTGGCAATCTACTTCCAAAAATTAGCCAATAAAAATTCTGTGGACCATAATAGAATATTGTCAGTTATAGTGCTGGAAGATGACCCCCTAGGTTGGAAGGCACTCAAAAAATACACAGTAGCTGCAAAAATGGAATTGAGCATACCAATGATAAATGGATGGCACAGGATTGGACAACGTTTTGTTCTGTTGTTTATGGGGTTACATCAGTCATAGCCAACGTGATGACAATTAACAATAACACCAACGTATATTGCAGGATAATACTGGCAAGCACATTTGTATTTTTTTTTTATCATATCAAATTTATACCTATTCACACAGTAATTCCATGAAGCCATGGCTATCACAGAAAAAATGAGTTACTGATGTGGTGTGCCTAATCACCTCTTTTCATGACACCAAACCAGCCATTTTATGTTAGATCTGGATGGTATCCAACTATTTTGCTCAAACACAGAGAAGTATATTTTAAACTTTAGCAGTATGTTATTGTTGTTAGTTGCTGTTGAGTTGATTCCAACTTACGGCGACCTTATGTATAATAGAATGAAACATTGCCCATTGCTGTGCCATCTTCATGATAGCTGGTATTTTTGAATCCTTAATTTCTGTCTTTGTAATCACCCGATATACATGTAAAAGTTGGATAATGAAAAAGGAATACAGAAGAAAAATTAATGCATTCAAACTGTGGTGTTGGTGAAGAATGTTGACTATACCACGGACTGCCAAAAGAATGAACAAACCAGTCTTAGAAGAAATACAATCAGAATGTTCTTAGAAGCAAGAATGGCAAGACTTTGGTTCCGTTACTTTGAACACATCATCAGGAAAAACAAATCATTAGAAGAGGACATAATGTTTGGTAAAATAGAGGGCCAACAAAAATGAGGGAAACAGTCAATGAGATGGATTGACACAATAGTCACAACAATGGACTGAAACAAGTAGCAGTGTACGAATGTATAAAAGTTGTTGATGGTCTACTTCACATTGTATAACTCTTTCCAACTTAATTTGAAATTTGCTATGGTGTCATACTTGTGCTTAAAATCCTTCAATAGTGCTCCATTGTCTATTGGCTAAAGATTTAACTCCTTAGCTCACATACCCTGCCCTTTGTGATCTTGGAATTATGAAGTACTTTTAGAATTTTTTTTAGAATTTTCAAAAGGAGCCACACTTTTTCTTGTGTGTGCTGGCCCTTCTACTTAGAATGCTTTTATGCTCCTTGTTTGCCTGGAAAATTTTCTCCTTTAGTTCTTGAATGTCACCATTTTAAGAAGACTTCCCAGATAACCAGTTAAAGCTAAGTGCTTCTGATGTAGAAGCACCTTGTTCATCCTCTTAAAATATTTATTTCATTGCCATATTTATTTATTCACATGTCTGTCCTCCCCATCAAACCCTGGACTTCATAAGATACAGGATTTTATTAATATTTATATCAGAGTTTCTGGTAGTATTAACATCACCAGCAATAACAACAGCAATAGCAATAATGGAAGTCATTTTTTATTAGAAACTTGTTATATAACGAAGGAACCCTGATAGTGCAGTGGTTAAGTGCTCAGCTGCTAGTCAAAAGGTCAGCGGTAGGAGCCCACTAGCTGCTCTGTGAGAGAAAGATGTGGCAGTCTCCTCCTGTAAAGACTGTTGTTGTTAGGTGCTGTTGAATCAGTTTCAACTCATACTGGCCCTACTTACAACAGGATGAAATGCTGCCTGGTCCTGTGCCATTCTCACAATCTTGAGCCCATTGTTGCAGCCACTGTGTCAGTCCAACTCTTGAGGGTCTTCCTCTTTTTTTACTGACCATCTGTCTTACCAAGCACCATGTGCTTCTCCCGGGACTGGCCCTTCCTGATAACATGTCCAGAGTATTCAGACAGTCTCACCATCCTCACTCTAAGGAGCATTCTGGCTGTACTTCTTCCAACACAATTTTTTTTGTTCTTTAGGAAGTCCATGGTATATTCAATATTCTTTGCCAACACTATAATTCAAATGTGTCAATTCTTCTTCGGTCTTCTGTATTCATTGTCCAGCTTTCATATGCACATGAGGTAATTGAAAATATCATGGGTTTGATCAGGTGCACCTTAGTTCTCAAAGTCATATCTTTGCTTTTCAACACTTTAAAGATACCTTTTGCAGCAGATTTGTCCAATGCAATACAGGAAGTCCCTGACTTATAATGGGGCTCCATTTTGATGATTCTGGCAGCGGTTGGTTCTGAAGTAATTGGAATGCCTCATTTTTTTTTTTTTAGTTTTCATTATTATTGCCTTTTATTATTACCTTTATTTGCCTTTGGGGGTTGGAAACATTACATATACAATTACAGATATATTTTAATACATAATACATAAAAAAATACACATGCCCATAAAAAAGTGCACAACGTTGGCATTTTGTCAGGTGTGGTAATAACTCCACTTGTGGAAGGTTCTGGCTCACCTGGATTATCCCTGGGAATGGGGATGGTTTTTTCAGTCAGAAAATTAATGAGAGATATCTGTACAGTCTGTTTACTCACTGCAGCATTGTATGTAGTACATATTATTAATGATAAGATGTAACAAACAAACAAACAAAAAACAGATGGTTATAAGTGCAGTTAGTCATAACCTGAATGTTTATAAGTTGGGGGACTATCTGTATGTGTTTGATTTCTTAACTGCTGCTTCCATGGCTGTTAATTGTGGATCCAAGAAAAATGAAATCCTTGAGTTTCAATATTTTCTCCATTTATCATGATGTTTTTTATTTGTCCATTTATGAGGATTTTTGTTTTCTTTATGTTGAGGTGTAATTCATACTCAAGGCTGTAGTAGTCTTTGGTCTTCATCAGTGTCTTAGTCATACAGTGCTGCTATAACAGAAATACCTCAAGTGGATGGCTTTAACAAAGAGAAATTTATTCTCTCACAGCCCAGTGGGTAGAAGTCCAAATTCAGGGTGCCAGCTGCAGGGGAAGGCTTTGTCTCTATGTTGGTGTCTTAGTCATCTAGTGCTGCTGTAACAGAAATACCACAGTGGATGACCTTAACAAGAGGAATTCATTTGCTCACAGTCTAGTAGGCTAGAAGTCCAAATTCAGGGCGTCAGCTCCAGGGGATGGCTTTCTCTCTCTGTTGGCTCTGGAGGAAGGTCCTTCTCAGCATTCTTCCCCTGGACTAGGAGCTTCTCTGCAGTAGATCCCTTAGTCCAAAGATGTGCTCTTCTCCCGGCACTGCTTTTTTGGTGGTATGAGGTCTCCCACTCTCAGCTTGCCTTCCTTTCCTTTTATCTATTGTAAGATAAAAGGTGGTGCAGGCAACACTCAGGGAAACTCCTTTTACATTGGATCAGGGATGTTACCTGAGCAAAAGTGTTACATCCCACCCTAATCCTCTTTAATCGCAGGCAGAGATTATGATTTTAACACATAGGAAGATTACAAAATGGAGGACAACCACACAATACTGGGAATCATGGCCCAACCAAGTTGACACATATTTTTGGGAGTGACAGTTCAGTCCATGACAGGAAGGTCATGGCCCTTCTGGGGAAGATTCTTGTCATCAATCTTGCCCTGGACTAGGATCATCTCAGGAACCTTGGGTCCAAAGGATATGCTGTGCTCCCAGCATTGATTTCTTGGTGCTATGAGGTCCCAAACTCTCTACTAGATTTCCTTTCCTTTTATCTCTTGTAAGATAAAAGGTGATGCAGGCCAGACCCCAGGGAAACTGCCTTTATTTTGGACTAGAGATGTGACCTGAGTAGGAGTGTTACATCCCACCCTAATCTTCTTTAACATAATCTAATCTTGCTTCATTAACCACAGGCAGAAATTAGGATTTTCACCACATAGGAAAATTACATCAATTAAAAAATGGAGGACAACTGTACAATTCTGGCCTAACCAAGTTGACACATACTTTATGGGGACACAATTCAATCCATGACAATCAGTAAGGGCTTCAAGTCCTCTTCACTTTCAGCTAGCAAGGTTGTATCATCTGCATATGGCTAGTTATTAATGAGTCTTCCTCCAATCCTGATTCTGTGTTCTTCCTTATATAGTCCAGCTTCTCAGATTATTTGCTCAGCATACAGATTGAATAAATATGGTAAAAGGATACAACCCTGATGCACTCCTTTCCTGATTTTAGACCATGCAGTATCCCCTTGTTCCGATCTCTTGGTCTATGTACAGTTACCTCATGAGGACAATTAAGTCTTCTGGAAACCCTATGAGGTAATTCGACTCTGTCATATATGGTCACTATAAGTCAGAATCAACTCGATGGCAACGGGTTTTATATACCAGGCACTGTGCCGTTTTGCCTAAATTATCTCATTCACATAGATTATCTCTATTTTGAAAATGAAGAAATTGAGGTGAAGAGTTAAGCTGCTTGCAAATATTATACAGCTAGTAAGGACTGATCTGGGTTAATATATCAGTTCAGAGAGGCTAGGTTATTTTGCAGTTATAAACAATCTCCTCATTTCAGTGGTTTGCCATCACGAAGCTTTATTTCTTGCTCATTTTACCTTTCCATGGCAAAATGGCTATAGTCCTGCTCCATGTTATCTTCACTAGAGACCCAGGCTCATGGAGCAGACTGTATAGTATTGTTATGCTTGTGGTAGAGGTAAAAAGACATCATGACAAATCATGAGGTACTGTCTCTTAGAGTTCCTGCCCAGATGTGAAACATGTCACTTTCCTCACATTTCATCAGCTAGAGGAGGGCGACCATGCTGTCAGTAGGGTTGGGAAGTATTATCCTTCCTCAGGGAGTGGCAGGGGATAGTTCTCAACAATAATACAGTGTACTGAAGATACTAATTTGAACTTGGCTCACTTTAGAAGCTACAATTAACCAGTACTCTATATTTCCTCCCAGTAGATATTTGTTTATGGATAAATACTACCAACTGGATTTTAGTTTTCCTATCTTCACCAAATAAAAAAGTGAAAAGTGAATATAATGAAGGAAAATTACACATAATAAAAAAAGCCACACTGAGAGAAATAATCTTTATTACTGTTTAGGTAATTCTTGAATGCTATTGTTTTCAGGGCCTTTTCCTGATACATTCACTGGTCAATGGAAATAAAGAACACAAGTCCAAGTATTACGTACTACCCACCCAACCCAGTGCCGTTGAGTCGATTCTGACTCATAGCAACCCTATAGGACAGAGTAGAACTGCCCCATAGGGTTTCCAAGGAGCGCCTGGCAGATTCGAACTGCTGACCCTTTGGTTAGCAGGCGTACTAGCCCATAGCAATGTAATAGTCTTCCAGTTAAAGACCTCCATCATTCTGCGGTGTGTGCTGCCAGCCTACTTGAGAATATTGATGATTGTTCCTGTCACTTCCAGTGAGCCAGCTTTGAGCAGACCTGTGGCATACCCAGAAGTCTAGTCATGATCTGCCCATTTAGGGTGAGGGTAAGACCCAGTTGCAACAGCTTTAAGCACTATATATTGTTTTTCCTCCCAGCTTCTATGTCTATAATTTCGTAATTTTTAATACTTACATAGTATTCCGCACACTGACTAGTCATTTTTTGTTTGACCTACAGGCAGTCCCTGGGTTACGAATGTCCGACTTATGTGCAACCGAAAGTGACAAACCAACCCCATAAGGCCTATTATGTTTAGAAATTTGAGGTACATACAATGGTTCCTAATAACAAATGGGCACTACTTTGTGGTGTGCATCAAAACATTGTTATTATTATTACTGTATTATGCCGAAGATGTTTTAGTGTATCTGGAAGTGTGCCTTTAATGTTTTTTATGCATAGAAAAGTACACTATATGCTATAAGACAAAAATTGACAAACGGAGATTAGATACAAATCATACCTAACTCTTCCCACTTAAGTACAAATTCGACTTCAAGACAGATTTAGGAATGGAACTCGTTTGTAATCTGGGAACTGCCTGTATTTCTTATTGTTGGAACATTTTTATACATAAGTTTCTGCAAACTGCCCTTATTATTTCTTTAGGCTCTTTTCCAGACATGTGGTTGCTGGGTCAAAGTATATGTGTACATGTAAAGCCTTTGATTTATATCATCAAAATGCCTTCCAGAAATGTACCAATTTATATTCTTACTAGCCATGTATATGACAGGTGTCCTGCATCTTCTCCAAAAAACGAGCATTATTTTTTAACAGGTTTCCCCTTAACACTTCATCAAACCAAAAAAACCTGTTGCCATCGAGTAGATTCCAACTCGTACCAACTCTATAGGACAGAGTAGAGCTGTCCTATGGGATTTTCAAGGCTGTAAATCTTTACAGAAGCCGACTGCCACATCTTTCTCCCACAAAGCCACTGGGTAGGTTTGAACTGCCAACCTTTTGGTGGGCTGCAGAGTGCTTAACCACTGCACCACCAGGGCTCCTTTTAACACTTCATAAGGACACTATTAAGGCATTTGTTAATATGATAAATTGGCTCTGTGTTTAATGATACAATAACATTTAAAATTATTCTGCCATATGTTATTTTCCATTGCATGCTTATTATTAAAAATTATTTAAAAATTTCAGCAATAATGATACAGATTTTCTCAATATACTTTTTTTTGTTCACCAAATAGTGAAAATGACTGAGGGAAATGTTGACTAATTTATGTACAATGGTTAATTGACATATATATTAGAAAATATTCTATATTGTTGGCAGCTTTGATGCACTAACAGAAACTTTTATGTCACTTTGCTTTTAAGGTTTGGTGAAAGGTTGTGGTGAAATGAGTTCCTTTACGTAACCTTTTGCTTTGGCTCTTTGGAAAAACAACCTGAGATTTTTGTTTTCCCCTAAGCCCTGAGGAGTTACCTTTACCCTAGTTTTCTACCCCAGAGGGTTTGTTACTTTTGTCCAGATTGACTGACATTTCCTGGGTCAGCTGTAAACAACTTAATGGTTTGCTACTTTCAGCCTAGCCCTGGGCTGCAGTCGGCCATGAAGATTGGTCTATTTTACTTACCTTGTATGGATTGGAAAACGCTGGTGGTATGGTGGTTAAGCGTTACAGCTGCTAACCAAAAGGTCAGCCATTTGACTCCACCAGACGCTCTTTGGAAACCCTATGGGGCAGTTCTACTCTGTCCTATAGGGTCACTGTGAGTCGGAATCGACTTGGCAATGGATTTTTTTTTTTTTTTGGTTTTGTATGGATTGGTGAGTTTACTAGGAAAATTGTGTGATTTTCAGTCCACGAGGGGATTGGTCAGTTCACAGTCCTGTTGGGAGGGCTATGTCTTGAAATTGACAAGGAATTTGCTTATATATGCAACTGATTCCACAGAGGTTCTTTACAGGGAAGAAGGCAGAAAAACCTAAGACAGAGGTGAGGAATCTCCTAAAAGAGCTATAATATGAGTCAAGAACTGTTAACACTGAAGACAGTGAGGAGCCTAGAAGGGACGCTGTAGCAGAGCTGCTGTTGACAGTAGAAAGCTGCTGTTAGGAAAGCAGCTAAGAGAGCTCAGCAAGCTGTTAGACTGGTTATGAACTGGGCCAGTTAGTAGTGGAGAGACCAACGGCAGGGAGGCCGAAGGCAGAGAGGCCTGCATGGGTGAGAGGGGGCCTACCTACCCAAGAGGGTATGTAGATGGCTGAGAGGAGGCTGGCACTGCTGAGAGGAGGCAAGCAGGGTTGAGAGAAGGGCCTGCTAGCACTACTGAGAGGAGGCCTGCATGGCTGGGAGGGGGCTAGCTCAGCCAAAAGGAGACTAGCACAGCTGAGAGAAAGGCTTGTTAGTATGGCCAAGAGAAGTCCTGCACCACCAAGAGGGGGTGTGCAGGGCTGGGAGAAGAGCCTACCTGCTTGCACGGCTGAAAGAAACTTAGAGAGCTGTCCTGCACTAAAGAAGGGAGGCATGTCCTCTCCACTTCAGGGGAGACTTCCAGACCTTGTCTATAAGCTTCCTGATCCTGATGCCAAGTTGCATCCTATTACCTCCAAGTTGATCCTGATCCTGAGTTGTAGTGTGTTACTTCCTTAGGAAACCACTTAACCGTGAGTGTGATCTGTGAGTTCTGTGTGGCTATTGGAACAAATTATCAAACCCAGCTGAGAAGTATAGACTGCCATAGAAGGAATGGCTGATGTCATAAATGGTGAATAAGTTGAAGAGTGGAGGTATGTCTGACCTGCAGCTCATAGGAGCCAGCTTTGTGCTGGTCTTGATTCTTACCCCTGGGGAATCTAGATTGTCCTGATACTACTACACAAAGGCCTTGCTGAATTTTAGTGAAGACTTTATAACAAGATCTTTCCTTATTTGAATTACTAATTTAAGTAACTTATGACCCCCCCAAAAAAACTCTTATATTGACATTAGTCTTTTTAAGAAAACAAATTAAAAAAAACTAATGACTTTTTAAAAAAATGTGATGTGTCCTAATTTTTCAGAATGGAGACAGAAAGCAGGAATATTGGGGGAACACGGACTTGTGAAAATTATCTTTTTTTTTTTTTCAATGTTATTTTCAGTTTTCCCCTTTGTGATTGTTGTTTCAATTACACTACAGAATAATTAAACTCAGTTTAATAGCTAATCAGTGGCACATCTGTATGATTTAAAAAGGAAAAGTATTAAAACCAATAGACAGACACCGGTGGTCAATTGATTTCTGACAAAGGTGCTAAATGCATTCAATGGGGATGGGGCGACTTGATTTCCACATGCAAAAGAATGAAGCAGAACCCATACTTCACATCATATATGAAAATTAGCTCAAAATGGATCAACTACCTAAATGTAAGTACTGAAACTATAAAACTCTTTGAAGAAAACATAAGGTAATGCTTGGGGATCTATTTTTGACAATAGATTCTTAGATATGACACCAAAAGCACAACCAATAAAAGATAAAATAGATAAAATCAAAATTTAAAACATTTGTGAATTAAAGGATTTTATCAACAAAGTGAAAACACAACCTACAGAGTGGCAGAAAAATTTTGAGGACTATGTATCGGATAAATGTTTAATATTCAGAATATATAAAGAACCCCTACAACCCAGCAACAAAGGACAAACAACCCAATTAAAAAAAAAAAAAAAGGGCAAAGAACTTGAATAGACATTTCACCAAAGAAGATAAGCAAGTGACCAATAAGCACATAAAAAAAAATGTTCAACATCATTAGTTATTATGGTAATGCAAATCAAAACCACAATGAGATAATATTTCAGTCCCCAGTGGTGGTGTAGCGGTTAAGTGCTACGGCTGCTAACCAAGAGGTCAGCAGCTTGAATCCACCAGGCACTCCTTGGAAACTCTATGGGGCAGTTCTACTCTGTCCTATAGGGTTGCTATGAGTCAGAATCGACTGGACGGCAGTGGGTTTGGTTTGGTTTGGTAGGATACCTATGAGAAGCCCTGGTGATTCAGTGATTAAGCACTTGGTTGCTAACTAAAAGGTCAGTAGTTCGAATGAACAAGCCGCTCCATGGGAGAAAGATGTGGCAATCTGCTTCCTTAAAGATTACAGTCTGGGAAACTCTATGGGGGTAATTCTGATCTGTCCTAGAGGGTCGTTGTGAGTTGGAATCGATTCTAAGGCATACAACAGCCGCGATAGGCTCTCTGTGATCAGTAAAATGGAAAACAAGCATTGGAAAGGATGTGGAGAAATCGGAACCTTCATCCACTGCTGGTAGAATTTAAAGTAGCGTAGCCACTGTGGAAAAAGTTTGACAGTTCCTCCAAAAATTAAACATAGATTTATCATAAACACAAAAAACAAACCCGTCACTCCATAGGGTTTTCAAGGGGAGACTGGTGGATTTAAACTGCTGACCTTTTGGTTTGCAGCCGAGCTCTTAACCACTGTGCCTATTATATGACCCAGCAATTCCACTTCTTGCTATATACACCCCCAAATAGAAAGAAGAAACACAAACAGATACTTGTACACCAGTGTTCACCGTAACACTATGCATAACAGTCAAAAAGTGAAAACAACCTAAATACCCATCAACAGATGAAAGGATAAACAAAATGTAGTGCACACATACAATGGAGTATTACTCAGCCATAAAAAGAAATGAAGTCCTGATACATGCTACAAGATGGGTGTACCTTAAAAACATTATGCTAAGTGAAATGTCAGTCACAAAATAATAAATATTCTATGATCTACTTTTATGAAATATCTAGAATTTGGAAAATTTGTAGAGACCAAAGTTTGTTAGTGGTTATTAGGAGCAGGAAGGAGAGAGAAAGGGGGGATTTATTGCTTAGTGGGTGCTGAGTTTCTGTTAAAGGTGATGGAAAAAAATTGGAAATAGATCTTGGTGTTGATTGCATGACATGATGAATGCAATTAACGTCACTGAATTGTATGTGTAAAAACTGTAGAAATAGCAAATATTTTGTTACACATTTTTACCACAATAAAAGTTGAATATTTAATAAAAAATGGAATTGTGTTTTTTTCTAACAATTTCAAGTTAGAGCAGAAATGTGTTCAGATTTTTTTCTTAATTCCATTTTTTTCTAAAAAGTATCTTCCTTCACATCAGCCTCCTGAAAGTCATTACAATCTTTGTGTATTAATTTCTGTTGACTTTAATGATATATCGTTTTGCCAAAATAAGTGTTATGACTCCAAGCAATTATATAATTTCTACAGTCCTTCATGGGTGATCCTCTGTCATGTTAAAGTCCCAGTTCCTTATTATGTGTGTAGTAGGAATAGGAAAGGAATAAATTCTAAAGGGGTTTCCTTTCTCATCTTGGACCCATAGTTCCCTTGGATATTATTGGAAATTTCCCCTCAGGCAAATGTAGAATAAAAATCTTGGACCAAATTGCATGTAAGAGAGACAAGAGGAAGGCTGGATAGTTACATAGGCAGTGCAGACACCATCTCTACTTTACCATTTGATTAAATTACATAGATGATTAAATAAGGCATAATTGTGTTCTAGTATTTTCTTTCTGTTGCAACATCTTATATGACTTTGCAGACTTCCTCTTATTATTACATAGATATCATTACTGTGTTTAATTTTTATTATTATAATGGATAATGACAGATGCTATAAAATATAACCATATTCTCAGTGATGAAGAACTGAAGAGGAGCAGCAGCGGGGTGCAGAGATAAGATGCTATGGCAGGCATTTTGAAGCACACCTTGATGATAGAGTCCCTAGTTGCTAGGAAGCAGAACAGCAAACAAACCATATTCAAAGCGAAGAAAAACGAATCTGTGTGTGAGACAGAGAGAGAAAGAGAGACAGGCAGAGAGAGAGAGAGGACAACTTTAGACAAAACAATCACAAAATATAGGGGAAAAAAAAAAACTACATCAATCCTGAAATACATGCTATTATTCTTGTGTTTGATTTGTTTTTGGCAGACTCAAATGGTAGGACCAGTTCCCTCAACTTTCATCTGCTTTTTTAAAATTTTATTTATTTTGTTAATTGTTGTTGAGAATATACACAGCAAAACATATAAACCAGTTCAACAGTTTCCCACAAGTATAGCTCAGTCACACTGATGACATTCTTCAAGTTGTGCAACCATTCTCACCCTCCTTTTCTGAGTTGTCCCTCCCCCATTAACATAAACTCACTGTCCCCTAAGGTTCCTTTCCAATCTTTTGAGTTGCTGCTGTCATTTTGATCCCATATAGTTTTTAAAAGAGTGTAATGCTCATGGCAGATATTCTTGGCAAGTTAAGCTAAACTATTGTTTCATCTTAAGAAAACTTGAGTGGATATTTTTGGTTTAAGTTTTAAAAATTATCCCCACAACTTTTTTAGTTGAAAGAAAATAAAAATCCAGTTATGAAATTCATTATAAAATGGTGTTATGGTAGGGCTAGAAACCACAAACGGTTGATGAATTGGGGAGCCATCTCTCTGTGGGATATGCCAAGGCCTCGGTTGTCTGTGAATGGTGGAAGCAGGGGAAGGCACTGACAAATCTGACCGGGGTCCTCCCTGTGCCCTCGCTGAAGAGTAGGCCCTCAGACTGCAGAGAGATCGTTTGGCTGTCCAGCATAAACTGAGCACAGATTAGAGGACACAGTCCTGGATGCCCAGGGGATGGTGGTGCCAAATACAAAATATTGTTCTTACCCTCCCAAGCTTGGCCTATGCGCACTAATTTTGTGGTCTATGCAGACTGTCACACTTTTGGGTCCATGATGGCAGATACCCAGCAGTGCCTCCAACACCTACAACCCAGCCTTTTGAATATGAGTGGTGCTTGAGAAATAATTGCATCAAGAATTGATGATAGTTTAAAGAAAAACTTAGGAAGGCAAACTTGACTTCTGTTGAGATCTAATTGAGTGCCCCAAACCTTGGCAAAATATTTCCTGGGCACTTTTTTTTCTAATTGTACGTTAGGCGAAAGTTTACGGAACAAATTAGATTACCATTTAATAGTTTGTACATGAAGTGTTTCGGGAACTTGGCTTCATTCCCCACAATGTGTCAGCACTTTCCCTGTTTCTGCCTGGGTTCCCTGTTTCCTTTTGTCCTGATTTTCTACCCCTTCCTGCCTTCTCATCTTTTCTGTGGGCAAATATTGCCCTTTCGTTCTCATATAATTGATTGTCCTGAGGAAAACATTCCGCTCAGGTGTCATTGTTTATTTTATGGGCTTGTCTATTGTTCGGCTGGAGAATGGTCTCTGGAAATGGCTTCAGTTCTAGCTCAGAGGGGTGTCTTAGGGCCATAGTCTAAGGGGTTCCTCCAGTCTCTGTCAGACCAATAAGTTTGGTCTTTTTTTGTGAATTTGATTTGTTGTTCTACATTTTTCTCCCGCTCTGTCTGGGACCCTCTGTTGTGATTCCAGTCAAAGTAGTTGATCCACTATCATCTTGAGATGAAGAAAAATCAAAAAACCAAATCTGCTATTGTGAGTTGATTCTGACTCATGGCGACTCTATACAGTGATTTAAAAAAAAAATTCAGTACTCTTTCCAAATGCTATACAGACTTAAAGTGCGCTTTATAGTCCAAACAGATTTAGACTGTTTTTGTCTATGCAATATGTAATTTAAATATTTGTATATATTAACATATGAAATAAAGAACATCACATAAAATAAAAACTGTTATTTTCTTACCATTTAATTGCACTTTGCATTTTGTGTGAAAGGTGCAAAAAACTGCCCGGCCAATGTCACTCTGCCTGGTGCCCAAGCACAGTGCTTATGTGCAACCTGAGCTTATGTGGTGTATGGTCAGTGGCTCACTCTGTGCAGCCTGAGCTGGTTTAAGTTTCCCATAATTTGGAGGATTACCTCAATGGGGAGGGAACAGGAACACATCCAGTGGTCCTTGGGAGACAAGCTCGGAGCTGCAGTCAACCAAGACACCACGATTTTGTCCTTGGTGTCAATGTCTCAGAGCCAATATAAATTTTTAGGGTCTCTCAACCTGATTCCACTCCCATGGTGGAGCTGTCAGCCTGAGGGTCTCATTCCTAACTTGGCTCTAAGAATTTGGATAGTTGAAGGTCTAATACAAATCCGAATGCCTTTGTCATTACTAGATCTACCTTCTTTCTATCTCTTTCTCATCTCTAACACTCTCTCCATGTCTACCTCTGCCTCCATCTGTCTCATTTGAAAAAATGGTGATATGGCATTGGACTAATTAGGTGTTTTAAAACTATCTTCCATGGAGCGCTACGAGTCTGTGAAAGTCCATTAACCTATTGGGGGACACCAGAAGTGCGTGGGGGAAACATTAAGGTTCTGGGTTTCCTCACCAGCTTTTTCCCTCTTCTCACCCAATTTCCACTCAGCAGGAAAAGTGACCTCATTAAAATGTTAAAAGAACCACATCACTTTCCTTGTAAAGTTTTTTCAATGATTTCCCACTACACTTGGAATTAAATCGAAATCCGGTCTGTGCCAAAGTCTAAAAATACATGTATGATCTGATCCTTGCCTAACACCTCTCTCTTTTTCATTCCTCAGACTCCAGCCCCACTAATCTTTTACTTTTTTCAAGTAGGCTGCGCTCTTTCTTCCCAGCGCCTTTCCAGATGTTTGTACCTCTGCTTAGAAAATTCGCCTCAATGCCCATCACCTGATTAGGTCCTTTTGTTCTTTGGGTTTCTGTTGCTTGATAGCACTATAACTAAAAGGCCTTCTCTGATTACGCTCTATTATTTTGACCTCAGACAATTATTTATTTCTGTTATAGCATTTAGTATAATTTATTCTTTTTTTTTTTTTTTCTGTTTGCTTTAAGTATGTAAGCTCCATGAGGGTAGAGAAGATGTCTGTATAGTTTATTGTTTGTTCCAGTGAGTAGCGTATTTCCTGGCACATAGTAGGTGCTTATTAAATGTTTGTTGAAGAACTAATACGTTGTCATTTTATTTTCTTTTGGGGTACACAAAAACTATTGTCTACAATTATGTTAATTTTCTATTTAAATAAAGGAATAGAAAAGTAAAACAGGTGATTCAAGAAAAAAAAAATCCCGTTTTTATTCCATCTGTCTTTCACTCCAAAGATAATGAACAATATATGTATTTACCATGATTTAAAGAGCCCTTTTGGGGCCCTGGTGGCCCAGTAGTTAAGCGTTTGGCTGCTAACCAAAAGGTCAGCAGTTCGAATCCACCAGGCACTCCTTGGAAACCCTATAGGACAGTTCTACACTCTCCTGTAGGGTTGCTGTAAGTCAGAATCCACTGGACGGCAATGGGTTTTTTTTTGGTTTGGTGGTGCACTGGTTAAGAGTTTGGCTGCTAACCAGAAAGTTGCCAGTTCAAACCCACCAGCTACTCTGTGGGAGAAAAGACCTGACCATTTGCTCTCATAAAGATTATAGCCTAGGAAACCCTATGGGGAAGTTCTACTTTGTCATATAGGATTGCTATGAATTGGAATCAACTAAATGAAATACAACAACAATACCATTATTTAGGTGCTTGTGGGGGGTATAACAAAATATAAACTGATTTATTAACATAAATATTTTAAAATCAAACTTTCTTCAATTAGCTAAGTCAAGTATATAATAAAAATGATTTTTGCTTGCATTATTTGGGTAACCATTGCAATATAAGTCCAATGATAAAATATGAGAAAGAAATTCTACTTTCAGATAAAATCTAATAGATGACTTTCTTCATTGGCTTCAGTTCCTCTTTTGTATTGCTTTTTTCTTTTCCACGTTCTGCTAGGCAGAGGGTGAAGAAAATTTTTCTCAGTTAACTCTTCAGTTCAGGCATTGTCATGATCTATTTTCAATTAAAAATATCCTACTGATCCACAGCCAGTAGGGTATGGACTTCAAGTTATTTTTTTTCAGGTAGCGGTTATGAATTAAGCCATATTCTTTTATGGTCTCCATTTGTCCCTTTGTATGTATTAATAAGATGTGATTGTGGATAAAGGTGCCACCAAAGGTTGCTGCTGCTGCAATTTTCTCTCTGTGAAAATAACTGTATATTGAACCATAAGACAGGCTGACTTTGTTAATAATACGATCTCATGAACTTTTCTAAAGCCAGACACCCACACAAAATCTCTTCTTTTCTCTGTCTCATCTGGGGACAAGACCCTTCCTGGTGTTCTTTTTTCAGCACGTGAAACAAAAGAATGAGTCCTTGCATTCAATAACAAGTCAGAACAACTTATGTGTTTATTTCATACACTAAGATTTAAA